>NC_084892.1:10775000-11075000 GCF_958979055.1 Alnus glutinosa
GTTTGGCTGCCCCGGAGTGGTTTTTTTTCTTAATTGAGTTTCTACTTCGTCAACAAAAATCTCTGTGTCTTTTACTTTCCGCTGTGCTTATTTTTGTTGACATTTTACGCACACACTTGTCTTTTATTTAGAAGTCAATTTCATTTTTCACTAACTGTAATTGATGAAGACGCTCCATATTTGATGCCTCCCCTTCTTCTTGCAAATCACCCAGTTCTTTTGTTTTCTGCCCAATTAAATCTGCTGTAGGATCAGCAATAGTTTTCCTCTATTTACGGCATGCATATTGGCTAGCATAGATTTTTTCCTTCCAAGCCCCCTATATATCCACACATCAAGACTTCTCTTTCCAAACTTGCTTTACCACCTATGAGAAACCTTGTTTTTTTTGCCACCATGCCTCAAATTTAAAACCCCTACCTCTGCTTCTTTGCCTTCCGTTCAATCCCTGTAAAGAGACAAAAAGAGGAGCATGGTCTGATGTACGAGTAGCAAGAACCTCCACTGTAAACTGAGGAAACTTGGTAGCTCTATCCAGACGATCCTTAGTAAAAAAATTATCATGTCTCTTGTTGGACCATGTAAAGCGAGATTCGGAAAAACCCATGTCACTAAGGTTACAATGATCCAAAGCTAGATTAAAACCCTCCATTTGACTAGCTGACCGTGATGCCCCCGCCATATTTTTCATACACAGCAATAATCTCATTAAAATCTCGATAACATAACTAAGCTTGTGAAGATAACGTCGCAAGATGTCTGAGAAGAGCGCATGATTTACATTGTTTGGCCACCTCCGGGTTGCCATAAAAACCTGTAAAAGTTCAATTGATTGCATGAACATCCGAATAAACAATAGCATTAATATGACGATGACTATAGTTTTGGATAGATACATAGAAAGAACTCTTCCAGAACAAAGCTAATTAAGCCCCCACTTCTTCCTTTACTACCAACAGCAAAAAGACCATTAAAACCCAAACGAGCCTTGAGAAATTCAAGCCTACCCGCCTGAAGCTTGGTTTCCATTAAGAAAACCATATTGGGACACTTTTCCTTCACCATCCAACAAAGATCTCGAACTGTCTGAGGGTTCCCAAGCCCCCGGCAGTTCCAGCTGAGGAAATTCATGGCACTAGGCAGGGCGGATTCTCAGCCTCCCTGCTCGATCTTTTCTCTTCCACTGAGTTGCATGTACCACTGGAGTAATACGTCGAGATGCAACCTCATGTTTGGACTGTGAAGAAACGGGCATCACAAAGGGATTAGATACCACTTCCCCTTGGGCGCTGGAATATTAATTAGGCCCCCTTCAATATCAGAATTTGGACCACCTAGCCCAACACGCCCAGATAAGTCCCTCAAAATCTTTGATGGCCTAGATTCTGCCAAAAGCATCTCCGTTGTTGAATTTTGAAACTGTGACAACCCAATTTATTTATTTATTTTTATTATTTTTTTATCACATAAATCATTGTTATGCTCATGTACACAACCCAGTATTGTGCCATAGGCAACTTAGGCTCTTAGGTCTTTATCACCCCAACGTTGTGCCAGAGGGAGTGCAGGCCCAAAGGTCTTTACCACCCCAATGTTGTGCCAGAGAGGACGAAGAACCAAAGGCCTTTACAAGACAGTGCCAAAGGAAACACCGGCCCTAAGGTCTTAACCAGACAATTGTCAATGGGAACACCGGTCCAAAGGTTTTTAATACCATCGCTAAAGGGAACACTAGTCTAGAGGTCTTCAATACCATTCCATGCTCTATGCTCAAAACCATATATATGTATTTTCCAATTTTCATGATCATGCTCTTGACAAACAATATTCTCATATAATGGTAGACAATTCAATATGTCAATTTCTCAATTTAAATTCTAACAACAACAGGCAATAAAACTCACTAAAACAATATTCAAATCATGTTTCATCTTCATTTCTCAAATCCTCATAAATTTCATTGATATAAAGCAACATAAATGAAATTACTCAAAACATTAAAAACATATAATCAACATACAGTCGGTTCAGTATGAAAAACAACGTATTATTTGCATTTCTATAAAATACATAAAAGTAGTACCATTTTCTCAATGAGTAGAATACTCACATTGGTTGCGTGAATAATAAACTCAACTAAGCTTCACAGACAACTTCTCGTAATGTGTCACTATAAAAATAACACATTGCAATTACTAAACATTTCTCTAACACTAACTAATATTTAGCTCTTAATTTACCAAAGAGCTAACCAATGGAAAACCCATAAAATTTTATAGGGTTCTAAACACATACCCATAAACCTTAAACATTAACTAAACCCAAATAACACTAACCCAAAATATTTGCTTAGGGTTAGACATTAAAATCACCACTTAAACAAATACCCATAACAATAAACACTAACCCATAAATTATATTCACTAACCTAATCACAATAAACACTAACCCATTAACATAAAACAATAACATATTCAAAATAACATTGACTCATAAGAGAATCTTAGGGTTAAACTCATAAAATACCAATTAAACTAAATACCCATAAATTAGGGTTTGAAGAAACTTACCCAAAAATTCACCCAAACGATACCTGGAGTTTGGGAGATTTTTGCAAGCTTCAAATAGCACAAAGCCTAAAGAATAATCAAGATTAAACTCATATTTTACAAGATTTTTAAACAAAAATCTCAAAAATACAAGTTTAGCTATTTACCTCAAAACAATCGGTCGAAACGTAGATCAAGATTCATAGATTACGTTTATGAAGTTAGATTTGAGGTTGAACGGCTAGATCTTCGTAGATCAAGGATTTTTCATGAAAATCCAAAGAGAAAGATGGAAAAATTAAAAAACTTCACCGGATAAGTGTCCCGTGCAATAGAAGGAGATGACATATTTTGCTCCCCACTTTTCGGAGATACGTGATCGTGCATGGACTCTTCGCTAGGAGACGTGCCCGAGATAAACTGCCTTTAGAAAACCACGTTTGTTTGCACCTAAATAACCATCCGACTGGACCACCGTTGCAAAAACCCCACGTTGATCTCCTCCGCCTGTAGCCACCACTTGTGGAGGGACACACTACACTCCAGTTAAACTCTCCTCCTATTGAGATTTCTCATTATGACTTCCAACCGCTTCATTGCTGACGGAAACCCCCAAAGGATCCTAACTAGGATTTTGGACCTTCTTGTTTCGAACCCCCCAACCTCTACCAGAAGAAACCCGATTATAAGCTGGAGGAACACGAAGCCAGGAACCAAATTGTTGCAATGTCGAAGTAACATGCTGAGATGAGCCTCCTTTCCGGTACAGGCACCCCACCTCCCCATGCTTAATAATTCCATAGTGATAACAAAACTTGGGAAGCCTTTCATTCTGAAAAGCTACCCAATTTGTCCCACCATTTAACTTAAGCACCCTTCCTCTGGCTAGGGGCCTTGAAATATCCATCATGATCTTCACACGAAGATATACGCCCCATCCAATCCCATCTTCCTCTGTATCTACCTCTTCCACATAACCCGCTGAGTTTCCAATATGAAAATCCATCGCTTTACTCATACATGAAAGGGGGAGATTAAACATATGAGTCCAAAACGCCACCTTCTCAAAAGCCATTTGAGTTGGCGGTATATCCCCATTGTAATCTGCCATAGAAAACAAGCTTCCTTCAAAAACCCAAGGCTTGCCCTTGAGCACCCTGGATTTATCCCACGAATGTTCAAACTCTAGAAGGAATAGATTATCTCCCAATACCTTAAAAATATTTGTTCCAGGCTGTCGCCAGCCTCGAATAAGGGTGGATTTGATAGCATCCTTCCCAATAACAAGATCTTATATCAATTTGCTCACCATACAAGATCTACCTCGAGAAACAAGCTCGGTCATACCCAGATCAATCGCCTCCACCCCCAGACTCTCATTCTCTGAGAGTGTAATGTTCCTCCACAGATTCGATAGATCCTCCGCCATGATACACTACCGAAAACCCAAAAAAAAAAGGCTATGAAAACCAAGTAAAACCAGACTGATAGCTTCTTCATAATCCCAAAAGGATGAGAAAATATTTTTTTCTACTCTAGGGTTTTAGCGACGCCTTGTAATGACCCGCTTTTTATAAAAATGCGTAAGTAATTATATTTGGATAATTTCGTGTCATTACTACTTCAAAGACGATAAATCTTGCAGCGGAAAATATAAATATCTTCTTCTTCTTCTTTTTTTTTTTTTTTTTTAGACAACATGGACAATTTCCTTACATCACGTTTAGAGCTTTGATTGAAATACCTCAAAATGCATTAAAATAATAAAAGAGTCTTACAAATAAATATACACAAAAGTGATAACATAAGTGCCACATACGGCATGAATCCTACATAATTATTGTCATATTACAAATCATAAAATAAAACACTAGTTGTCTAGGAAGTGCATAAAGTAAGTTCTAACATTAACATAAAAGATAGATTATTCAGCAAGTCCATCACAAAATGAGAGACACTAGACAGTCTCATCTATGGAATCAGGATCATCACAAGGATCCTGATAATCCTGATACTTATCAGTGTCGATTCCTGCACAATCATCTATGAGATGGTGGTTATAACCACAACTCCATATTTACATAAGTGAGCTAACTGTCATTCAACAATATAATGTATTATGCTTTATTTAAGGAGATAAATAACATAATGATGAGATGACAATTTTGTATGTAAAGTGTTAAACAGTTCAATATAGTCATTGCACTCCACTCGTTCTGAGCCGTTACTCGATTAGCGACTATCTCGGAGACGTTCCTCCTACATTACTTTTTATTAGCATATTTCCGCACTAGCAGAGTACGTTTCACGTCACTCTCCTAGCACTTTGAGAGACGTTCCTCCCAATATTAATTATTATTGTTTTTGGTTCAGACACTATTCCCATCCTGAACTTTTGAGAGACGTTACTCTCAATATTAATAGGTTTATTTATTCACAGTATGCAATAATTATTCACACACATCCAATTAAAATAAAACATAAACATAACACTATTAAAATTCAGTACTACCTTCAGTAAGTAATTTATACTTACAGTCCTTTCCTTCACATGAAATTTTCACACACCCAGGTATTCACTGCAAGGCAATATTTATACATGGAATAGTAAATCAATGCACACTTTTAATAATCCCTCTATTCATCATTTTTTTCATCCTCAGTCTTTCACTATACTTAATTTTCCCTAATAAAACAAACATGCTTTTCACCGGTCTAATTTAACCCAACAACATATATATATATATATATATATATATATATATATATATATATATATATATATATATATATAGACACACACACATATACCTATATATATAACAGTAACATATATTTATATATACACACAACAGTAATATACATAGCAGTAACATATATATATATATACACACACATAACATATGAATTTGGTACATAAATATGTAACATGTGATCTCACAATTTAATTACTATATTTAGTAACCCCTACTTTTGTAAACTCATCTATATTTGTACACTCTCACTCACTTATTCACGTCTCTGCTACACACACATACTTTTGTCAAAACACACACTTGTTTATCAAACACTCACACACAAATTTATCTCACACACACACTTACACGTTTTATCAAACACACAGTACACGTCTATCCTAAAACACACCCACATGTTCACTTTACAAATACACACACCTGTCCGTTATAACACACTCCCACGTCCATTACTGAACACAGCACACACACGTTCACTTCATTCTTCCAAATCTGTTATATATATATATATATATATGGAAAATGCTATTTACATTATAACCACACAACAATAACACAACAGCCCTTCACATGGGGTGGGATGGGTGTAATATACCAATCAAGTACTTATATATATATATATATATATATATATATATATATATATATATATATATATATATATATATATATATATATATATATATTCAAATAAACACACATACAACTCATTTTTTAGACACATATCTACACATGTATATCATAGTTGATTTTTCTGTTTTAAGAAACTTACCGGGTCCTTTTAGAATGAAATAAGTGCTACACTTATGCCCCTTTTTGCTGCTGTCAATCGAAAGTTTGAGGAACACTAGTGACCGAATAAAAGAGTGAAATTGAGAGTTTGTCATTTTCAAACAAAAGAACATCAACTAAACTGTGGCTTACCGAGAATCAGAGTAAGATTCTATGGTGCAAAAGAGAAGGAAACTTCTCTGTTCTACCGAGTAAGGACAAGGGTTGACTGCAGGTCGTGTAAAACATAGGCTGTTTTCCTCTTTGATAAAGTGCTGCTGTCCGGAAGTTAGAGGCCGGATTGAGAGTTTTTCTTTAAGCTAAAAAAGTGCAATCAGTGAGAGGAAGAAGAAGGTGTTTTCCTTTCAACAAAATCGGATTAGAATAAGGAGAGATTGTGATGCTCTGTTTTCTGGTTTCATGATATTTGAGGAGAAAGGGACGGCTTTTTTTGGTTTCTTTTCTGTTTTTGGCCCGTAGAGATGCAGAAGAGAAGTGGATAATCCTAGCTACTGCATCATTGAAGAAGAGAGGAGGTTTCAAAGAGAATTTCAGCAAGTCGGATGTTTGGTTCTCGGCTAGGTGTGAGGAAGCTCATCGATTAGCTTTCTTCTATAACGGACCCGAACGGTGAGGATTAAACCAGCACCAAAACTAATCTATGGCCGGCCGGATGAATCACATGTGGTTTAGTAATGATTAAAAGGGATCAATCAGTTTTAATATCTCTTATCTATTCTGGACGAGACTCTTGTTCTAACCAAATTCACTAAGTTGGTTAATAGCTCAAACCATGTCTTTAAAATGCATGGGCTGGGTTTGATTCTACTTGAGCTAAGTTCCGTGTCCATGGTGATGATTTTCTTTACCAAAAGAGAGGTGATGTACATTTATCATTTTCCTTACCAAAATATCTTGAGAGATGGTGCTCACACCGAAGCTACATATACTGCAACACAAATTGCTCAAAGAACTGGACTTATATATATATATATTAGCATCCGGGTCCTAACACTTCTATATAATTATATATTATAACAAATATATATAATACACCACATAATTAGCACTTCTTTTATGAATTAATTAAACACATCCATAGATATAGATTAAATAAATCTAGTATGTACACATGTATATATTCACGTTTATCAATAAATATATATGCATTAACCAAAATTTTTATTTATATAACATATTAATACATTTGAATTTTAAGCAGTTTATTTTTCTTGGGTATTACACGCCCTGAGAGAAAAAATTACTTGATTGATACATATTACCGTAGTTAGTATAGTAACATTAAATACTTTATGCCCATTTAAATTATATTTATGTATGTACGTATATGTACATGTATATGTTGTATAGTTATATAGTTATATGTTATACTAATTAACTATTGTTCTTCAAATATAATTAATTATTGTTACTTGATAAGTAATATACTATACAAGCTATATATATATATAAAATAAATAAATATATACAAGTCGTGCCTAACAAGCTAGTCGAGCTTCATATGAACTTGCTCACAAACATTAATCGAGACGAGTCGAGTTTTATATGAGCATGAATCGTTTAATAATCGAATTTAATTTCATGTTCACGAATAATCCATTTAATAATTGAATCGAGTGCTAGTCAAGCTTAACCAAGCCAAACATAAGTGAGTTCACGAATAGCTTTGTTCATTTACAGCACTAGCTGTTATGTTTTATCATGTGTTGATATGTTCCAATTTTAGTGGTAACTTTATTTGGTCCAGTTTGGTTAATTCAAATATTCTTAAAAATAATAGTTTCTAGGATGTCAAGACTCTTGGGGATTTTGAACCTTAGAGACATTATTTGGTATAAGGTGTCTTGCTTGATGGTCACTAGTTGCGTTTACTTGATTAAGTGGGCTTGAGAGAGCTTGCTGGGCCATAGTCTTGAGATGTTCTAGAACAATTAAGCTAGTGTGGCAAGGTAAAATTATTCCTCGCCACGTACGTACTCTTTTCATTTTATGGCTTGTAATTAGAAGAAGGTTGTATATTGGCTTGCTTCAGAAGATAAAATGTGTTTGCTATGAGTTGTGTGAGGAGAATATTGACCATCTTTTTATTTGCTATCAATTCTTAGAAAGTATTTGGTATAATCTTTAAAATATATGTAATATTTATTGGGCCTGTAGGAACTGGGAGGAGTTTATTTGGTGGTAGCCTCCCACTTTAGAGGCAAATCTTTTCTCTACATTGTGGTTAGAATTATGATAGCTACTACCATGTATATATGCTCTATGGTTGCCATTGACTTACTTTCGGGTGCGTTGTTTTGGAGATTATATTTTTGGATGTAATATTTTAGTTTTAATTTGCTTATCCACCATTGCCTCTTTGTAGGCACTTGTTGTGTTGGAGATTATGTTTTTGGATGTAATATTTTAGTTTTGCTTATCCACCCTTGCCTCTTTTTAGGCACTTGTTTGCGTAGGCCTCCTCTGGCTTTTAAATTATTTTTGTCTTGTTGAGTTTCTTCAATAAATTCTTGCTTATCTTAAAAAAAGAAAAAAAAAAGAGGTATAACAACACACCACGTACGTACGTACTCAATTCTAGGTACAACACACCACATATATATATATATATATATATATATATATATATATATATATATATATATATATATATATATATGTTTGTTGCTCTATTTATTTCTGTTAATGAGAAACAATTAATTCGTTTACAATCTTGGCTACTCGTAGAACAGAAAAGCAGCAAAAGTAGTCTCATCCATGTATTCTAGGCTCAATATGACAAGAAACTGAAGCAAATTATAAAATAGACCTCAAAGATTTTACAACATATGACTAGGAGAAATAATTAATAAATTAATTAAGTTTCCCTATATCCAATTCAATTGAAAAAAAAAAAATCCCATAATTCTCACACGCCTCTTTAATTTATCTCCTGAGACAAAAGAATTGATCAAAACAATAATACATCCTGATGCAGTTTTACAATTTGATACATTTATGTTCCTGCTGCCGCTCATAGCATATAATATTGTCTATATATTTGCTAAATTAAAACATACTAGTACTATATCTATAGATCATGCACGTATAAAAGCCAAGGATAGAATAGATTAATGGACATAAGAACCAATCAAAACTATGTGGAGCTTAGTCCTGAAAACCAAAGATAACACTACTTCAGGTCTCTCTCTCTCAAATATGATCCTCTGCAAAAATATTAAATATGAAGTCCCGGAAGCGCCTTGAATATTGTCTTGGATCAACGGCTGAAATAGATGTGGGATCATATTGGATGGACTTGTATGCATGCTCAAGCTTCTTGCTGATGTCGTAGTCTTGAAGTATGTCAATTATTCCAAAAAACATAATCACATCATAATACTCCCCTGTCGGTTCTCCTATGAGCTGAAATTCATAATCACTTCTTCTCACTGTCTTTTCCACCCGAGCTGGCATGTTCAAGCCCAGTTTAATGCTAGCCCACCTGCAGCAACACTCAATATACAACTATATCAATGGGTTGAACTGATAATTAGAATATAAATTAAATGATTAAAATTAATCATTTTTTATCCACTTGAGCCCACGCGTGGGGAGAAGTGTTGAAGTATTGATTAAATGATTAAATTTACTTTTGCCTATCACCTTAAGCTTTTTGGATAAATTGTGATTTAATAATTTCATCCTCATGGATGATTAGTCTTTCTATGATTCTTGTTCTTCATGAGGTGTTTCCCTTTCCGAGAAAGAATTTTGTTCTCCTTTTGTACTTCTGTTACTATGTGTAGGGATCTATAGATATATTTTCTTATATACTGAAAGCAAATCGTGAACATATATATATAACTATACTTTTACATAGATACAATTTCACATAGTAAGATTATGAACGATCGCCTGAATAATGATTTGATATAGACATTTCACCTGGAAGGGTCTAAAAGAAGCTGATCCATGTCTGCTCTAGAAAGACTAGGAGCTCCTTCACTGTCGGAGTCACCTGCAAGAAAGATAATGGTCCATTTTTGTAAGTGAAATATACGATATTAATTAAGAATTAAAATAGTCCAAGTAATCTTATGAAAGTGTGAAAAATGACCAGTAGGAGTTCGAGCTCCAGAAGGAATGAGGTCCCCAGCAGTTGATATTTCTCTGAAGTGAAGACCCACCAAAAGGCTATAGTCCATAATTCTCTCCTGTTCGAGAAACTCACAGTCCCTATCAATTTGCCTGTAAGAACAGAATTACAGTTAGGAAGTCCGAGAAGAATAACATGATTCTTGCAACAACAATTGTAGTTAAATGAAGGAGAAACTTCATTTACACCCCCCCGGAAGTACCAGCAATTTTGAAATCCTCACTTCGAACTTTTAAATTTTGCAATTGCGGTATCCATCCATCTCAAGAATTTTTGTCTTTTAATTTCACCATTTTTTTTTTTAAATGCCTCCATTTTTTGAAAAATAAAAAATGGTGAAATTAAAAGGTAAAACTTCTTGGGATATTAACATTAATTGTAAAAATTAAAAGTTCAAGATTATGATTACAAAATGTCGATGGTTCAGTGGTGTAAGTGTAGTTTTTCCTTAAATAAATTAAAGCATTTAAGAGAAGCTTAAATTAACTATATTCACCTGCAAAACTCTTGAAACCATGACTTCTGCAGTCGGAATATAAAGTTCAGATCAAGGTCTTTAAGGATGGTAGTTTCATCAATCTCAGTCTCAGGCTTATCTGTTGTGCGGCCAAGGGAAGATCCCTTCAAGTCAAAGCGTCTATGGATGGTATATTCAGTGCAAAAGAGATTCCCCATTATAATAAAGCGTACCTATATCATATGTGCATATATATAATCAATGATTGACGAGACATAGGACACGTTCCTTAATATTGAAGAAAAAAACAAGAAGAAACGATGGCCGAGTCACTTTCACACAATTTTCTTGCATGTTGGTTTGTATGACAGTACTACTAGTATGTCTACCTTCTTTTGGATAGGCCCAGTTAGCTTAACACAATGCAGACCATAAAATTTGGTCACTAATGTGTTTTCAAAGGCTCGAACATGGTTATAATAGGCTGAAAGCATCCTTAAAAGCACCTGCGTGATCAATCAACCGCTGAAATTAAAATTAAATAGCAGTATTTCAAACGGAAAAATTGTCGGCAAAATTATGTAATACTCACTTTTACTTCTGCCTTTTTAATAGTCTTTATCATGTAGCGGTCATCATTGGTCAAGTAAAAGAAGCTACCACTTTTACCAGGAGATGAGAGTTCCCGAAGAGCATCATTCCCACATATTGATATCATGTAATCAGCTGGGTCTACATTGAACAACTTCCTTAAAGTCCTGGAGAAAGATCGAGAGATAAACAGTTAGGACAACAAAATGATACATTAAAGTATTAACTGCACAAACGCGGCAAAAACAAGATATTATATTTCAAGGCTTCACCTGAAGACCAATGGGCAGTAATCCTTCCATCTAAATTCACTGGACTGATGGGGTGGGGTGTACTTGGATCCTTCTGGAGGAAATCTAGTCCATACTTTTTCCTTGGGATCAAAAGCTGAAGGCTTCAAATCAAGGGATGCAGCTGGAGCAGGTCTTCCAACAGAATGCCTGTCCAATAAATCCACACATGGATAATGAGTGATGGAAGTTCATGGAACACTAAGCCGCATATGTCTAAACGAATTGAAGAGTTCAATTTCAAGAAAGGAAAAGTTTCAAGCTTTTCACCTGTAAAACAGTAGTAGGCAAGGAAAAGTTTTATATCTTTGAAGTAACTTTTTTTTTTTTTTTTTTGGTTTAGTAACGAATGAAGAACAATACGTACAGTCAAGTTTCAATAAGCATAAGAAACATTCACAAATCATATAGTTCATAAAAATAGACCAATGGCCGGGGGGAGCATGCACCAACAAAAGTAGCACCGATGTAATAGTGGGAGAATTGTTGTCCATTGATTGCTGAGAACATTTAGCACAAGAAATAGAAAAGCACGTTGAATCTTAACTTCCTTCCATAATTCTAGATTTGGAATAAAAAAATTTAATGACGTAGTTGCATTTGACTTAATAGCATGGAGTTTCAAAATTTGACTTAATGCATCAATATTAAATACACAATGAATTCAAAACTTCAATGGCCAAACAAACAAAGCCAATTATATATATAACGAAGTGCTAGCTAGCTAGCCTCTCCATGATAAAGAATTATTTGCTCTAACTGAACCCAATCCTATATGCCTACTGAAAAATCCCAATTAAGAAACTAACAAAAAAAAAAAAAAAAATCTTTGGAAAAAAAAAAGCAATAAAAGAAAATGACATTGAAAGAAATTCCATAAAAAGGTGACAAAAGCCTAATGGTATCAGAAATATATACCTGATTCCCAACTGCAAATTGAGCATGAGCTCATAATTCTTGTGCCCTTTGCATATTGTATCTCCTTGTTTCTTTGCTCTCCTTGGCACTTTCATTGGCAACCCCTTTGGATTTTCTGCATTGATGTGGAGACCCAACAAATCATCCTCCAAATTCCCCACCATTGCAGTCCTACTACCAACATCACCAGATTCATCACCATCACCATCCAACATATGCAATCTGTCCAATGGCCTCTCCACGCCCACGCTCACCCTCCCATCAGCCGACATTCTCCTAGGCTTCAGGCTATCCCCGGACTTGGATGACCTCCACAATGCCAGCTTCTTTTGCGACGGCAAAATCGAAACCTTCTCGCCAGGACAGATCTTGCAGTCGCCCAAATCAACATTATACACATCGTGAGGATCCCATTCAAGATTTGCTTCCGGGGATGAGCCTGATGGATAATAAGTCCCATTTTGCTCACTTGGATCTTTGCTCCAGTTCCCAACATAAAAACTCCCATCAGGCCATTTGAAAGTTCCGTTGCCTTTAGGCAACCCATCTTCCCAAAACCCATCATATCTATTCCCATTAGTCCAAACAAACGTACCCTTTCCACATATCTCTCCATTATTCCATTCTCCAACGTAATAACTCTCATTCTTCCATTGATACCTCCCTTGACCTTCCTGCAGCCCTCGCCGCCATTCTCCTTCATACCAATCTCCGCTGGCGTAATTCTTCACGCCATGTCCATGCTTCAAATTCATGATCCATTGCCCTTTGTAGGTATCCCCATTAGAACCTGTATACGTGCCGGTGCCATCCATATAACCGCTCTTGAACTCACCTTCATATGTAGCGCCGGAAGGCCAACTAAACCTACCTTTCCCCATTGTTTTGCCTCTGAACCACTCCCCTACATACATGCAGCCGTCGGTCCAAAGGTACTTCCCTTGTCCGTGGGGAAAGTTGTCTGACCACTGCCCTGTGTAGTAGTCACCGTTGGGAAGAACCCTCTCTGCATGGTATAATTTGCCGGTTCCGTTGTTGTCATTTTCGTCGTTGTGGTAGTCGTCATCGTCGTCTGCATGAGCCACTGACATCGCGCCAAAGAGGCTGTTAGCGCGTTTTTTTGCAGCCTGTGTCCTCCGCACCGTGGCCTCCCATGCCTTTAAAACACCCGTTTCTTTGCTCATTCTGCAATGCTTTTCTTCCTTTTATTTCTAAATATGTATTTAATTTCTATATATATCTATATTCTTTACAATTCCATACTTTTTACAGCATGGTTATTCGATAGAAATGCATGCAAAATGGGATTCAACAATACTCTTTTGAGGGAAATCATGAAGGCCTAGATGAAGAAATGAAATCATAATGGCAGTGGTGAGAAATTCATCAACGTACACGGAAAGACGAGAGATTTTTTTCTTCTTCTTGTTTTTGTTTTAGTGAAGGAGCGAAAAGAGCGATTGAACCAAAGAGCGCCTTTTCTTTCTGATCGAACGAACAAATGTGGATAGTATTCACACAATGAAGTATGTACATCTGGACACGTGTCACTAGTGAATTGGGCAAGAGGGCCTGCAAGGCACTAGGTGTGTTGGATTGAAATTTAATTTTCTTCGGTTGACCTTTGACTCAGGAAATTAATTAACCACAATTATTGAAGCTTTTCATTCCCTAATCGGTCAAGGAAATTAAGCACAATTTTCTCCGATCCTGTGTTATTTCTGTCTTTGTGATTCAGAGAGAGATAGAGACTTGTTCAACTCCTACAACCTCTACAAACCGTGACATTTAGAGAGAAGGGCGAAAAGCAAGCTCATGTTAACTGTTCTTACAAAAATAGGGCAGCTTAATTTGCTAATTGATTGCTAAATTTGGATTAAAATAGCAGACCAAAAATATTTTTATTTTATTTTTATAAATTACTCTTAGTATATTCTTTGCCTTGTACCACTTTGTCTCCCCAAATGTACCACTATAATTATTTAACTCAATTTCTAAAAGTTGAGTTAAAACCATAGGCTTTTTGAGAAATGAGTTAATTAAGACTCTTCCTTGTTAACGTTTCTAGCTATACATAACTGGCTAATATATAAAGACAGAAGATAGACACTTGTAAGAAAATGGGCATGGGTGTTTTGCATGGTTTATTTGCTTAAATATTTTTAGTTATATAGATAATAAAAGCTATTTATCATTCAGTTTGTGTGTAAGAGAAGCATATGTGTGTGTGTGTAACCCAAATCATTTTTTTTTTTTTTAATTTCTAATTAACGAACAATCTTGAACAAGTGCTTTTATTTTTTGGAAAAAAAAAATAATGTTATTTAGTAGACTACTATACGATTTAATGATGTGACATTGAAAATCTGTCATTGGATCAACATTTGTTAAAAAAAAAAAAATACTAAGTGTTGATTTTTATTGCAATATTATCAAGTTGTATGAAAGCCGTATAGCAATTTATTAAATAACATTACTTTTTCATATAGTATTTTCGTCAAACACATTATATGGTAGTGAGTTCGTACCGAAATGGAGTAATTTCTCAATAATAAATCTTTCGTTTTTTACAGACCAAGTCCAAAATCTAAACCAAACACAACGTAACAAGGCCCTATCGTAGTGAAACATTTGAAGCATGTAAATTTAGAGTTAGGTAGCGATCGAAGGAACATATATGTGCTTACATGGTAGGCATTCTCGAGTTCCCTAGCTAGCCTTTTGTACATGAAATTGTGTGGAACTGATCTTTTTGTTGATTTCTTTGTTAAAATATTGGTTAAAATATGCACATTTGAATGAATCCATTAGCTAGTGATGTAGCGGTTGAAAGTAATAAGGTACGTAGTTTTCTCGTGGTTCAAGGTAAAGGGAAGCCACCATTAAAAAAAAGAAATGGCTAGTAAAAAAACACGGTGAAGAAGTCACAAAGAAGAAGGAATAAACCGAGTGACACAAATTACAAACAAAAGAGAAGACAAAATCTGGCTGCTTATTTTTCTTTTCCTTGTGTTTAGTTGTGCTTGTTAAAAACAAGTGCACATTTCTTAAAAAAAAAAAAGAAAAAAAAATCATGCTTTTTGTAACACAATTGAAACATTGTTTTACTTGAAGACTTTCCAAGGAACCCAAGAAGATGCAATGAATACAAATGAAGCTTTGTTGCCTTCGGTAACTGATATTTAGCATGGTTATGTAATTGGAACTCAAGATAATGTAATTACTCATGTATTTAAGAAAATAATTTAAGAGCTTAAAATAATTTTAGTTATATTATTTTCTGAAAACTTGATCATAATTTTGCAGGAAATGTGGCATACCTGGGTCTAAGTGGCTAGTGTCATCATAGTTTTGATTGTTTTACCTGCTAGTGATGATTTTGGAAATTTACGTGGAGGGGAGTCTCTAAAATAAAATAAGCAGGAGAAGAAAAGTTGTTTTCACTAATTATTTACAACTGGTACACAAGGTATATATATACAACCGTTACTCAAGAATAAAAGAGAAATGACATAACTATTGTTGTCAATTAGATCAATAAGTTTCCTTGTAGAGATTGCAATCCCTTGATGTTTGCATGATCTTGTCTGCATGATTCTTTCCTTCATGCATAGGTGTTGTGCTGTCAAGATATTGTTCCTTGCTGTTTTTGGCTCATTCTTGCCCTGTATATCATGTCAACTTTAGCTGGCTTTTCCTTACGTACATAATCTTGCAATTGATTGGCTGGTGCATGATTTGTGGATTGATTTGTCTCACCAACTGGATGAGAGGCTGTGTGATTTGTTGTAGCTTGTGCTGAGTGTGTAGATATGTTAACATCCTCCTACAAGCTAATGGATGGGGAACAAATCCTTAGCTTGTCTCTAAGCATAAGGAACTGGTAGCTAGTAAGTCCTTTAGTGAATAAGTTAGTAGGTTGATGAAGAGTTGAAATATATCGAAGGACAATATCTTTTCGAACAACTTTCTCACAAGTGAAATGGTAGTCCACCTCAATATGTTTGGTGCGCGCGTGATACACAGGATTTGAGGCAAGTGACAAGGCTCCCATATTATCACACCAAAGAGTAGGAGGAACTGAGAGTGGGACACGAAGATCTTGAAATAACATGCGGAGCCAGTACAATTCAGCAACTGCAAATGCCATGGAACAGTACTTAGCTTCAATCCTGGATTCAGAGACCACATGTTGCTTTTTAGCACTCCAACTGATTAGAGAAGGGCCAAGGAAGATCGCATAACCAGTGGTAGATCTCCTGTCATCAGGATTTCCAACCCAATCAGAATCACTAAATGCATTGAGGGTGAGGGAACCTTTACCAAAGAACAAGCCATGACCAATTGATCCCTTCAAGTAACGTAGGACACGCTTGGTTGCACTCCAATAGTCAGTAGTAGGCTTGTGCATGAATTGACATAGTTGGTTGACAACAAAGGCTATATCAGGCTTGGTTATGGTGCAATACTACAAGGCACCGATGATGTGTTTATACTCAGTAGCATTTTCCAAGGGATCCCCTGCCTATTGAGATAATTTCGCACCAGCAGGGAGAGAGGTTTTGGAAGGTTTAGCTCTTGTCATGCGTGATCTATCCAGTAAGTCAGCAATGTACTTGGATTGAGAGAGGGGGAGACCCTCTGTGGTGAGAGTGACACTGATGCCCAAGCAGTAGTTGAGGGGTCCAAGGTCTTTAATGGCAAATTCTTTCTTCAAGCTGAGAATCAAATTGCTAATAGCTGCTAGATTATTCCTTGTCACTATGATGTCATCGATATAGATTAAGAGGAACACATGACCATTGGTAGAGTGAAAGGTGAACAAGGAGTAGTCAACCTGTGATTCAACAAAACCAAGATGAAGTAAAGTAAAAGACAGCTTCTGAAACCAAGCCTGATGTGCTTGTTTCAGCCATAGATGGCCTTCTGCAACTTACACACATGAGTGGGATAATTGGAGTCAATGAAACCAGGTGGTTGCTCCATGAACACCTCTTCCTCGAGGGTGCCATGTAGGAATGCATTTGATACATCCAGCTAGCGGATAGGCCAGTAAAAGTGAATGGCTATGGCAAACACTGTGCGAATGGTGGGGGATTTAACTACCGGGCTAAAGGTCTCAGTGAAGTCTATACCATCTTGTTGTTCAAAGCCCTTGGCGACTAGCCTAGCCTTAAATCTATCAAGAGAGCCATTAGATTTTTGCTTTACCTAGTAAACCCATTTGTTGGTAATGATATTTTTTTCCAAGAGGTCGATGACAGAGGATCCAAGTTTGATTTGCCAAGAGTACAGTAAATTCCTCATGCATAGCTTGCTGCCAATGAGTGGATTTAATGGCTTGAGAGAAGTGTCTAGGTGTGGGAGGCAGGAAGGCACCATGATTGAGTGAAAGGCTAGAAGAGGATGTTTGGTGGAGTAGTAGAGTTTAAACTCTGAAAAGGATTTGGGTTTGATGGTTCCATCATGAGTTCTGGTCATCATGGAATGAGTGGGAACAGGTGCTGTAGTAAAGGGTTGTGGTTCGGGTAGACCAGGGGCAGCTAGTGGCATTTATGGTGGTTGAGAGGCATTAGGTTCAGTAGAAAGTCATGCAGCTATATTAGGAGATGCAATGGCTGAAGTAGGTTCAGCAAGAAGTGAGGAATCAGTGTTTAAGGGAAAGGATGATTGGGTAGGAGCATTGATGATAGTGTCAACTTGGTGTGGAGCAGAAATGGGAGTGTTAAAATTTGTTGCAGTAGTTGGTGAGGGGTTGGACACATCAGAATGCACATTTACAAGAGAGTGTACAATATTAGACATGGATGGGGGGAGAGTTGATACCTGAGGAGACAGTGGAGTGGTATCAATTGTGATGCCTTGCAAAGGAGAAGTCACGGGGCTGTGTCCATTTGTTGCAGGCTGTAGAGATGAATTCCAACCATGAGCAGGAAAATTTTTTTCATCAAAGACGACATGACGACTTGTATAGATTCTCTTGGATGTGAGGTCAAGACATCGATAGCCTCTGTAATTGGAGATGTACCCTAAGGAGATGCATTTCTTGGATCTATATATGAGTTTGTGACTGCTGTATGGGCGCAACAAGGGATAACAAGTACAACCAAAGACTCTAAGAAGAGAATAATCTGGATTTTTCTGTAGAAGTTTAGAGTAGGGACACTTATTCTGCAGAACAGGGCTTGGCATCCTATTGATTAAGTAAACAGGAGTGTTGAAGGAATCAACCCAATAAAATGTTGGAAGTTTGGATTGAGCAAGCAAGGCCAAACCAGTTTCTACCACATGCCTATGCTTTCTTTCGGCCAACCCATTTTGTTGGGCAATGTAGGGACATGATATTCTATGTATGATTCCATTAGGTTTCAGGAATTGAGAGAATTTGTTTGATATAAATTCTCCTTCTCCATTAGATTGAAAGGATTTGATTTTTTGAGATAACATATTTTTTGCCAAGCATTTAAACTTAACAAAGTAATCAAAGGTTTTAGATTTTTTGTGCATTGGATATATCCAAGAAAATCTAGAGAAGTTATCAATGAAAATAACATAGTATCGACATCCACTGAGAGAAGAGATAGGAGATGACCACAAATCAGAATGCATTAATTCTAAAGGAGCTGTGGTTACATTATTGGAAGTAGTAAAAGGTAGACACTTGCTCTTGGCTAGCAAACATGATTCATAAATAGATTCATGTTTGGCTGATCTAAGAACAGACAGATGACCTAAACTCCTAAGTTTGGCAAGGACAGAAGATGCAGGATGTCCTAGCCTATTGTGCCAAATGACCAAATCAGCTGAAACTCCAAGAAAAGCTGTTGGACTTTGACCTTTATTGAATGGTTTATTCTGCAGAAAAATAGGATAGAGTCCATCTCTACTTAGCCCTTGCAAAAGAGTCAAGGCCGTGTACTTGTCCTTCACAAAGCAATGAGAATTAGTTAGTATAAACCATCAATGATTATCTAAGCAAAACTTTTGGATGAAAAAGAGATTTGTTGCAGCAGATGGGTAGTGAAGAACATTCTTCATGTGAAAAGTTTTATTTTGATGAAAGAGGGTAGAGGAACCTGTACTCTTGATTAACAAACCTGATCCATTGCCAGCTACAACCTCCTTATTACCCTTGTAAGGCTCTTGTACCTTCAGATTTTCTAGAGCTGATGTGATATGGTTGTTGGCTCCACTGTCAGCATACAATGGTTCTTCTTGAAATTCCTCCATTTGAGGGTGTGCTTTTACTGCCATGGCAGCCAACTGGGTAGGTGGATGCCGCCCCTGGTATGAAAAGTTCATCCTCTAAAAATAATCAAGAGCTTGATGTCTAGATTTCCCACAAATTTGACATGGAGCCCTTGTTGTGTTTAAGTGGTTAGGATGACCAGATTCAAGATTTTTGGAATAAAAATTACCTTCAGGATGCCTCTGGTTGTTGTATTGATTGCGCTTGTGTTGGCCATAGGGTGTGCCCTTGAAGTGCTTAGGTTTCTGGGAGAACAAGGCAAAGTTACCTAATTCTATGTTGCTTGAGTACTGCTGGTTTCCAAGACTTGAGTGTTGCTGATTTGCAAGAAGAATTTCATGGTTGAGAAGCTCTGCCTGAAAATCTTCAAATGAGATGGTTGACAAGCGGGATGAGAAGTTGAATGTTGTTATGAACCCAATGTAGGCAGGATTGAGACCACTCAATATGTAGGAAATGAGATCATTGTCATCTATAGGCTTTCCCACAGCCTTGAGTTGGTCTGTCCAGGCCTTTGCCTGAGTCAACAATTCAGCACAGGTTTTTGACCCTTATTGCAAAGTTTGCAGTTGTCTTTTGAGATAAGATATCCTGGAAGGAGACTGGCTAGCAAATCGGGCTGTTAGTGAATTCCAAACTTGCTGAGATGTGTTTAATCCATAGACAGAGGATAACACACTCCCTAACAAGGTGTTGTTGATCAAGCTAAGAAAGACTTGATCTCTCTTTTCCCAAAGTGAGTATTTGGGATCAACCACATCAGTGGTTTTTCCTGATTCATCAACTAAAAACTTTGGTGGGCATGGCTCACTGCCATCAACAATACCCATAAGTTCATGAGCTTTTAGCACTGGCTGAAATTGGGTAACCCAATTCAAATAATCAGCACTGCTTTCAAGCTTGATAAAATGGGTGGTATTTGGTAGAGAAAGGATGGGAGTAACGGAAGCATGAGAGGTGTTGGAAGCGGAAGCGAAAGCCATGGGATGGAAGGTGTTAACCGTGTGTGGCTCTGATACCGTAAAATAAAATGAACAGGAGAAAAAAAGTTGTTTTCACTAATTATTTACAACTGGTACACAAGGTATATATATACAACCGTTATTCAAGAATAAAAGAGAAATGACATAACTATTGCTTTCAATTAGTTCAGTAAGTTTCCTTGTAGAGATTGCAATCCCTTGATGTCTGCATGATCCTGTCTACATGATCCTTTCCTTATGCCTGATTCTTTCCTTCACGCATAGGTGTTATGCTGTCAAGATATTGTTCCTTGTTGTTTTGGTTCATTCTTGCCTTGTATAGCATGTCAACTTTAGTTGGCTTTTCCTTACGTACAAAATCTTGTAATTGATTAGCTGGTGCATGATTTATGGACTGATTTGTCTCACCAGCTGGATGAGAGGCTGCGTGATCTGCTATAGCTTGTGCTGAGTGTGTAGATATGTTAACAGTCTCTTCATGGGCATTGCATTAAAGTTGACTTTTGTTCTAATTTAAATTTGGTTACTGCAACTTTCATTAATATGTATGCAAAAACTATGAATATTGAATTAATTAAGGTGTAGGATTGTGTTAGTATTTTATGTTGGCTACATTCTGGATGACAAAAACACTTTATGTAATGGTTGCTATTTAAACAGGATTATCAGTCTTATTCAGAATCTTCAAGTTTTATGGACAATGTTTATTTCAAACCTCGTGCCTTGTCTCAAGTTTCTAGAAGATGTTCATGAAGATTCCATGCAAATTCCAAGTTAGCTAGCCGGTTCGTGTGCAACCGTCCGGACAGGCCTTTGAAGGCATTGCGATACCCTGCAGTGTCTAGAAGCTTCAATGTTGAAGACGTTTGGACGTCAGGGCAACACCGTTTGGAAGCTAGGTCAAGCTTCTCCAATTTCTACTCGGAGTTAGATTTCAATCGATACTTATTTGAGAAGTTTCTGCAAGACGTCTGGACGATGTGGCAACTTGTTCGGATGCTATCCAGGATTCCAGAATATTCCGGGTTTCCTTTATAAGCGCGGAAAGGAGTTACAGTGAAGATCTTTCGGATGCTCAGCCAAGCTGTTCGGACGTGGACCTATTATAGGAAGAATAATGCTATTCTGGAAAGGCGGTCGCAGAAGACCGTTTGGACGAGGCTATCTTCCGTTCGGACGCTCCACAGCCAGAGTCTGAATTTTAGTAGAATTAGGTTTTCTATAAACCAATAAATAGAGGGCACTAGGCTTGTTATTTGTAAGGATTTAGTATAGCATTCCATAGTACTTAGAGAGGGTGTTCAAGGAGAATTGAAGATTCGCTAGCTCTCTAGCCATTGCCGGTGTGTGCTCAACAGTTTGTGTGAAGTCTATCTTAGGGGTCGGCCCAAAAGTAAATGATTTCTTCAAAGACCTTTTCAAATAGGAGACTTGGTTGGGAAGCATTCACGATGGGCTTCGTGTTATAGTTAAAGGTATAACTACTACAATAGGTTTTGTGAGTACGAGTGCTTTGTAACTTGCTTTGTCTTTGGATAGTGGAATTCCTGGGTTTGACTGCCCCGGAGTGGTTTTTCTCTTCACAGAGTTTTCACTTCGTCAACAAATATATTGTCTTTTTTATTTTCCGCATTTAAGATATTTTGTTGCACACGAACACACACTTGGTATTTAGAAGTCAAATATTTATTTTTTAATTGGTATCAGAGCTTGGTGCACTATGTTTAAAAATTATTTCTTGAGTGTAATCTTTTTGACTTCTATTTTTTTAAATGTCTCAATCTCTTCATTGCATTCCTGCCTTTGATGGCACGAATTATGGGTATTGAAAAGCTCGTATGTGCCTCTTTTTAAAATCTATTGATGTTTGGCAAATTGTAGAAACTGGTTGGATTAAACCAGAGGCTACAACTGCCGAACTATCTGTTGCTCAAAATAGTGCATGACTTTCCAATGATAAAGCCCTCCATGCTCTATGTCAAGCGCTTTCCCCATCTGAAAGCAAAGGGAATGGCCTCGTAGGCGACTAAAAGCAAAGTCTCCTCTGATGAAGACTCGGACAATGAAGAAGAAAATGAATTAGTCATGATCGCCAACATGATCAATAAATTGATGAAGATTGATAAATTCATCGAAGGACTGAGGGAAACTCCCAGTGAAGCAGTCATAGATGTTGTGAGTGCTTCGGCTTTGGGCACATGAGAACCGAATGTGCAAATCATAAGAAGGCTAAGAGGAAGGCCTACATTGCAACTCTCAGCGATGAGTCTGAGAAAGAAGAAGAATCTCCTTAGAATTTTCTAGCTTGTGTGGCTCCACATGAAGATTGGGACGATCTTCATTACTTTGAGCACAGTGACGAAAAACTAAAAGAGGAATATTGTGTCTTGTACATGGAACTCATGAAGCTGAGAGAGTCCAATCAGAAGAAGGTGATGAAGATGAACACTATGAAGACAGAAAGAGACACATTACTTCAGAAGATCACGGCATTGGAAGATAAACTGATGGATGCACAGTTACAATTGGAGAAGTTCTCAGACAACAAGCTAGCTCAGATGTTGACAGGTTAGAAGTGCTCATCTGACAAAACTGGTCTATGGTATGTAGCTACTGATTCCTCCAACATTGTTTCTACTTCCAGAACTGTGTTTGTGAAGCCCTCAGATTTAGAGCCTCAGAATGACAAGGTAAGGCCATTATGGTTTCTTGTGAGAATGATAATACTACATTTGCGAAATCTGAGCATTATACAGAGAGAAGCCTACCTACATGTCATCAATGTGGTGGGACATATTAGACCAAATTGTGGTTAGTTAAAATTCCCAAGAACTCGGAATAAGAAGAATGCTCCTAAGAAGAAAAACGATGTTGAAGAAAATTGCAAGACAAAATATGTTCCTCTACATAGGAGACAACCCACTCAAAAGTTTGTCCCTATTTGCCATCATTGTGGGTTGATCAGTCACATCCCACCCCAGTGCTCACACGTACTTGTTCAAAGGTCTAAAGTGAAGAAGGAGTTGCCAAAGAAAGATTCTGCGAGCACCAGACCTCCTAGGAAGCATCAAGCTTAGAGGAAACTATCAAGGTATGCTCCACCAGTGCACAAAACTCCCATATGTCACTAATGTGGAGTTAATAGTCATGTCAGACTCAGGGGTCCTCAGCCTCAAAAGGACCAACCTAGAAAGTCTGGACCTCATTCAAGATATCTTGCTCCAAGACATCAGCAACAACAACAAAGGTTTGTTCCTGTAAAACAGGCTTAGTTGCCAAAGAAGAACAAATCTTAGCATCATAAGGAAAAACCGCAGACTCCTAAAAAGGATTCATCCTATGAAGAATTGCCCATTGCTGGCAGCTTTATGCGGAGCTTGATAAGATATATGGAACTACAGCCGAAGGATGGAGGACATGATAGGCATACTCACTTCCCAAGGGGGAGCGAACCCACCTAGCATGTAAGGTCACACATGCCTAGGATTGCAGTTCCTAAATCCTAGTGCATGTCAGGTACACTTGCATTGCATCTTTTGTATTGTCATATCCTGTGCATGCTTTGCATATTTGTTATGGAATCATTTTTTTTCTATCCTTATATAGTTTCTCTTGTTGTCTTGAGAAATTTTTGTAGGTATTTCATAGGGATATAGACAAAGTACGTCGGGCGATTGCTTTTCTATCTTGGTATAGGTAAACCTCTCTCCTTGAGGTCAAGTTTGCCCTTACCTTACATGCTTGGACTAGATTTTTCTTTTCCTATATAGTATATTTTTGTTGTTTTTCTGTTTTATTTTCAACAAAAAAAAAAGGGTGATTTGATGCTGAGTTTTCTTGCTGCATCTTTACTAGATAGTTGCTTTCCTCATGCGATGAAAATGTGCACTATCCAAGGCTCCCGTAAAGTATATATATATTTTTTTATCTTTGATTTTTTGCTTCTGAAAATTCTTTCAAAGAGATTTTTTATGTGCTAAGATTGTCAAATTGTCCAACTCACTAGTTCAACCTAGCCCTAGAAATTCTTTCTTCCTCTCTAAGTAGCAGCACCTCAAAGAAACAAGCAGTTATACTTTTGAGCTTAATGTTATTTGAATAAATTCACTGCTTATGTGCTGATACGGCTATATATCTTGTCCTTCATGGTGCAAGTAAAATTCAAAATTGCCTTGCGTCTTAGGGGGAGAGTATCAGATGTGGGTGACTAGGCCATAGTAAGATAAGGTTTGACTTTTGACTGATATAACTGTGAAATTCTCTTTTTTAGAAAATTCAGTTGCTTTAAATCATATCAGCGAAGATCATACCTTATTGAGAAAGTCCTCACACACACATACATTGTGTGAGTTAAGTTGACTATTGAAATATCTCTACCTGCATGGAATTTATGCTCATTGATTACTTAACTGTTTTCCATATGCTTGTGTATTTTTGACCAACTATCTGACTGTTTTCACAGGTTTAGATACATGTGTGTGCTGATTTCTTGTTGAAGACCTAACCTTGTTCTATTCTCTTGTTTTTGTTTTGATTTTTGGTTATGGTTTGTCTATTATACTCTGTTTACCCTTTGTCCTTTTGTGACAAAAAAGGGTAGTATTTTTATGGACCAGGAATGTATTTCCAAACCGGTCAATTTTTTTTTTTTTTTTTTTTTTTTTTTTTTTTTTATTATTATTATCTCAGAATGGCTAAAGGGGGAGTTTGTTAGTATTTTATGTTGGCTACATTATGGATGACAAAAGCACTTTATGTAATGGTTGCTATTTAAACAGGATTATCGGTCTTATTTAGAATCTTCAAGTTTTTATGGACAGTGTTTATTTCAAACCTTGTGCCTTGTCACAAGTTTCTAGAAGATGTTCATGAAGATTCCATGCAAATTTCAAGTCAGCTAGTTGGTTCCTGTGCAACTGTCCGGACAGGCCTTTGAAGGTGTCTGGACCTCTGCAATATCTAGAAGGTTTAGCATTGAAGATGTCCGGACATCAGAGCAACATCATCCGGATGCTAGGTCAAGCTTCTTCAATTTCTATTCGGAGTTGGATTTCAGTCAACACTTATTTGAGAAGTTTCTGCAAGACGTCCGGATGACGTGGCAACTTGTCTGGACGCTATCCAGCATTCCAAAATATTCCGAGTTTCCTTTACAAGCACGAAAAGGAGTTATAGCGAAGACCGTCCGGACGCTCAACCAAGCCGTCCGGACGTGGACCTGTTATGGGAAGAATTGTGCTATTTTGAAAAGGCGGTCGCAGAAGACCGTTTGGACAAGGCTATCTTCCATCTGGATGCTCCACAGCCAGAGTCTGAATTTGAGCAGAATTAGGTTTTCTATAAGCCTATAAATAGAGGGCTCTAGGCTTGTTATTTGTAAGAATTCAGTATAAAATTCCATAATGCTTAGAGAGGGTGTTTAGGAAGAATTGAAGATCCACTATGTGCTGACCCATTTTTTTTATTTTTTTATTTTATTTTTTATACAAAACATTTCATGAACATTAATCTCTTAAAATACAAATGGATCTTCACAGTGGCACGGCGATATGTCGCAAAACCAACATGTGGTACATACCCCATAATATGTACTTGGTAAATTAAAGTATGACATCTATCTAACTATGTAGCAGAAAACATAAATCTAATAGCAGAAATCACATCTTAAACATCTATCACAAATTAATTACAACAAGAGCCATTTAACATCTATCTGTTTATGTCTTTCCATAATATAATTACTTAACAGAGATGACTTTATACAATAGCAAGTGACACAGGTGTCACAAGTCATAACAAAACCTATAAAACTAAGGATGCCTATGGTCCTGCAATTATGACCGTTACTGCGAGCTTCGGTCATAATATCCTAAATGCACATCTACAACCCCATCAACTACGACCGGAGTATCTGCAGCCAAAGGAACATCATCTATACGGTTGTAGGGGTTTGCCACATCCGTATAGGTGAAAGAGTGAGTTCACTGTCTCAGTACATAATACCGAGACCTCAGTGATATTAAACTAACTGAGTTTTCGCAAAGAACCAACTTTTTCTTTTTAGTCTCGCGTACACTATAATAGCTACGAATATGTAAACTTTTGTTTGAAAACCCCCTAGCTGATATAGCAAACACCGACTATCAAAAAACGTTTAAAACATACTATGTAGTTGGACTCATACGTAGAAGTTCCAATGGCTTGGAAGCAACTACGTATACACCCACCTACAATAATACTTTTATTCTAGTAGCTCAAATGCCCAGAGATCTAATGTTATTAACTGTGATATCACCGTGCCTCAGGGCATTACAACTTCATGTCTATGGCACATAGTTGTCCATGCGGTTACTAGAGTAAAACTCTAATATCCAAGCACTTCTTACTAATGTACCACGACAATTCATCTACCTACTCCCAAGTCACACTGATATCCCAATCAATAGCGTCACATCCAAGTACACCAAGCTTAAAACATGCCATTTTGCTTTTTAGTACGAGCATACTATCATCTCCCGAATACAGGTAATATCGAATCCTAGGACATTACAACTTCCTGTCTATGGTACATAGTTGTCCATGTGGTTACTAGAGTAAAACTCTGATATCCAAGCACTTCTTACTGATGTACCACGAGAATCCATCTACCTACTCCCAGGTTACTGTATTACTCATACCGGAACAATGAAAATACCCTTGTACATCTAAGCTCGATGGTCTTAAATCATGCAACTAGATGATAGAAGTATACATAAATTCTTTGCTAGTAAAACTCTTAGGTATAGAAATACGTCTAGCATAAAAACTACATTATTCTATATCATGAAAACATTACACAATTTAAACAATGATATGCATGCTCATGATTGTCTTTTCATTCATTGTGAGGCTTACCCTCTCTTTCATTTTTATGAGACTTACCCTCCCTTTCATTCTTATGAGGCTTACCCTCCCTTTCATTCTTATGAGGCTTACCCTCCCTTTCATTTTTATGTTCATGCTTTATGCTTTACAGTTCAAACTTTATACTCCTATTCTTTGCAAATCATGCTTTCTTCAAATACGATAAACCAATCAACATATAATTTTATCACTCTACTTTGCATAATTTAAATCCCAACCGCAGCATACATTCAAACACTTTAAATCAATTCAATACCTTTCATTCCTACATCATTTCATAACATCATTGATATTATTTGAATATAATCGAAACTATTCAAATCAGCCAAAACATATCATCTGGCTGCATTGGACGCACGACTCGAACTCAACATTGGAAAACCAGTCGAGGTCTCCAATCATGAAATGACCTTGCAAATACTTATAAAGTTAGATTATGCTATGGAACTCATTCTATGACACTTAGACTACCCGCGTGCTCACACGTTGCGTTACCCGTGCCTAAGCCTAGTTAAGTATCCTAAACTATTATTAAATTAACACTTAGGTTTAGGTTCCTATTATGTCATGTTTATTAACACTAAGGTATATTTATTATTTTATTAGCTTATCTATTGTTGTTGCATTACATTTTCATTGTTAACCCCACCTTTATAACACATTATTTATTTACCAAGTTAGTAATATATATCTAACTTACTTGTATATGTACATCTATATGCATGTGTGTGTATATATATATATATATACACACACATATAAAATGCTCACCAAGCTAAAACCTAATCCGAATACGCATAAAGATTGGCTTAGTGATTCCTTGTATATAAGTTATGGCTCCAACACTATAAAATCCTTATGTATTCCATTTATTTATTATACCCCTTTCACTTACACTATTTACTCATTCCCTCATTTATTTCTAGTTCAGTATATGTTCTATCAATTAGCTCATATAACTCAACGTCCAACACTTACCTATTTATCATATTGTCTTTGTGTCCTTATGCATTAATTATTCTCATGCCTTACCTAATATCCAAACCATCTAAAGCTCATAAACATAACTAAATACATCTATTAGCACACAAAACCACATAACCATACCTACATAACATTTTCATTCCTTATTTCAACCGCATTTGAACCTTATCCATTAGCAATTCATCCTTTAACATCAAAATAAACTCCTACACTAATTCTAAGCTCATGAAACATAATCCAAAGCCAAATGAACACAATCTCAACCATAAGCAAAATAACCAATAAATCAACTTCATATTCAACTCAATGTAAGTTACAATCTACAACAATAATTAATAACACTCAAATCCCAAGGTATCAATGATTCTAATATATGATCAATCCTCCAACAAACTACGTAAGGACTAACTATAATCATCAATAAACAATTAACCACAACATTCCAATCTCTAAACAAACTCCTAAATTTTTAGATATCAATAAATCCAATAAAACAATTCAAGGGTCAACTATAATTTAACCACTTTATTTGTAAATAACAACCAACGATTTGTACAAGCCAACATAACCAAAATATATTTTTCTAACACTACTCCATCATGACAAATTAAATACCCAACTACAAACACCCCTTCGAATAGTACCCCATGAGAAACTCCAAAAATCTCCAATCATAAACCCTATTTTTGGACCCAAATAAAACCCTCACAAATCAATATGATTTCAAGCTTCAAACCATACCATTCTAGCTTCAATGGGCGAAACCCCTAAGCAATTAACCCAAAAATTAACTATTATCTCACAAAAAACCGAAGTCCATACCAATATAAACCTAGAATCTGAATCTAAACAAATCCCAAACCATACGCATGATTTTCGTGCTTAATAATCCATGGGTAAATGAAAATGTGAAGAAAAGCTAAGGATTATACCTCAAACACACCATGGCCGGAGACCCATTTCATTTTTTTGCAACACGGTCTCACTTGATCTCACCCTCACTGTGCCTCGGATGCGTGATAGAAGAGAGGAAAGGAGAGAAAGGGTTGGGTTGGCTGGTTTGGGCGACCGAAGGAGACGAAGAAGAAAGAAGAAGAGAAGAGGAGGGGGAAAGTGCTGCGGAACCGAAAGAAAAAGAAGAGAAAAGAGAGAAAAGAAAGGAAAAGAAAGAAAGAGGAAAAGGAAGAGAGAGGGAAGTGGGACACGTGTCGTGTGTGTGTGGTTCCACAAGAAGATAATGTTATCTTCTTCCAACAAATCGTGTGCTGACACGTGGCAATGGAAAATTACATTTCATTTTAAAGCCCAAACTTTTATTAATTACATTAAGACCCCATTATATTAAAATCTTATCTTTTGATAATTAATATCTAACCCTATATTTAAACTAAACACATTTTACTAATGCAATTAATTATTTATTTACTAAAACTCATTTTTATTCCCATTATATAATCTATCTCCTTAGAAATTATTATTAGTTTCATCCTATCAAATAAATATAATTTATTAACACTAAATTTCCTATTTATTTTTCCTGATCTTTACACGTTAGCTCTCTAGCCGTTGCTGGTGTGTGCTCAACAGCTCGTATGAAGTCTATTTTAGGGGTCGGCCTTAAGGTAAATGATTCCATCAAAGACCCTTTCAAGTAAGAGACTTGGTTGGAAAGCGTTCACGATGGGTTTCGTGTTATTGTTAAAGGTATGACTACTGCAATAGGTTTTGTGAGTACGAGTACTTTGTAACTTGCTTTGTCTTTGGATAGTAGATTTCCTGGGTTTGGCTACCCCGAGTGGTTTTTCTCTTCACAGAGTTTCTACTTCGTCAACAAATATCTTGTCTCTTTTATTTTCTGCATTTAAGATATTTTGTTGCACACGAACACACACTTGGTATTTAGAGTCAAATTTTTATTTTTCAATTGGCATCAGAGCTTGGTACACTCTGTTTAAGATTTATTTCTTAAGTGTGATCTTTTTGACTTCTATTTTTTTAAATGTCTCAATCTCTTCATTGCATTCCTGCCTTTGATGGTACGAATTATGAGTATTGGAAAGCTCGTATGTGCTTCTTTTCAAAATCTATTGATGTTTGGCAAATTGTAGAAACCGGTTGGATTAAACCAGAGGCTACAACTGCCGAACTATCTGTTGCTCAAAATGGTGCACGACTTTCCAATGATAAAGCCCTCCATGCTCTATATCAAGCGCTTTCCCCATCTGAATTTGCAAGAATTTCAAGTTATGAATCCGCTAAAGAAGCATGGCAAATCTTAGAAACAACATATGAGGGCACCAAACTTGTTAAATCTGTCAAGCTCCAGATGTGAATTTGTAGATTTGAAGAAATTAAGATGTTAGAGAATGAGACATTTGATGAGTTTTACACCAGGATCAACGACTTAAAAGGCTCGATGGTGAGTCTTGGGAAAAGGGTCTTTGATGTAGAACTCATCAAAAAGATTCTAAGGTCTTTGCCAGAGCATTTCAGGATTAAGGAGACTGCCATTGAAGAAAGCAAGGACTTAGATTCTATAAAGATTGAAGAGTTGGTGGGATCTCTTCAAACTTATGAGTATTCCCTACCCCTAGTCAAGAAAACAAAGGGAATGACCTTCAAGACGACTAAAAGAAGAGTCTCCTCTGATGAAGACTCAGACAATGAAGAAGAAGATAAATTGGCCATGATCGCCAACAGGATCAATAAATTGATAAAGACTGATAAATTCATTAAAGGACTGAGGGAAACTCCTAGTGAAGCCGACCAAGAAGAAGAAGAGAAGGAGGATCCTAGAGGTCATAGATGTTGTGAGTGCTCTGGCTTTGGCACATGAGAACCGAATGTGCAAATCTTAAGCAGGCTAAGGGGAAGGCCTACATTGCAACTCTCAGCGATGAGTTTGAGAAAGAAGAAGAATCTATTGAGAATTTTCTAACCTGTGTGGCTCCACGTGAAGACTAGGACAATCTTCACTACTCTGAACATAGTGACGAAAAACTAAAAGAGGAATATTGTGTCTTGTACATGAACTCATGAAGTTGAGAAAGTCCAATCAGAAGAAGGTGATGAAGATGAACACTATGAAGACAGAAAGAGACACATTACTTCAGAAGATCGTGGACTTGAAAGATAAACTGATGGATACACAGTTACAATTGGAGAAGTTCTCAAACAACAAGCTAGCTTAGATGTTGACAGGTCAGAAGTGCTCATCTGACAAAACTGGTTTCGGGTATGTAGCTACTGATTCCTCCAACATTACTTATACTTCCAGAACTGTGTTTGTGAAGCCCTCAGGTTCAGAGCCTCAGAATGACAAGGTAAGGCCATTATGGTTTCTTGTGAGAATGATAATACTACATCTGGGAAATCTAAGCATTATACAGAGAGAAACCTACCTACATGTCATCAATGTGGGATGGTGGGACATATTAGACTAAATTGTGGCCAGTTAAAATTCCAAAGAACTTGAAATAAGAAGAATGCTCCTAAGAAGGAAAACGATGTTGAAGAACATTCCAAGACAAAATATGTTCCTCCACATAGGAGACAACCCACTCAAATGTTTGTCCCTATTTACCATCATTGTGGGTTAAGCGGTCACATTCGACCCAAGTGCCCACACGTACTTGTTCAGAGGTCTAAAGTGAAGAAGGAGTTGCCAAAGAAAGATTCTGCGAGTACCAGACTTCCTAGGAAGCATCAGGCTCCGAGGTAACTATCATGGTATGCTCCACCAGTGCACAAAACTCCCATATGTCACCAATGTGGAGTTAACAGTCATGTCAGACTCAGGGGTCCTCAGGCTCAAAAGGACCCACCTAGAAAGTTTGGACCTCATGCAAGATATCCTGCTCTAAGGCATTAGCGACAACAACAGAGGTTTGTTCCTATGAAATAGGCCTGGTTGCCAAAGAAGAACAAATCTCAACATCATAAGGAAAAATCGCTAACGCCTAAAAAGGATCCAACCTATGAAAAATTGGCCTTTTGCTGGTAGCTTTTATGTGGAGCTTGATCAAATATATGGAACTGCAGCCGAAGGTTGGAGGACAGGATAGGCACACTCACTTCCCAAGGGGGAGCGGACCCACCTAGTAGGTGAGGTCACACATGCCTAGGATTGCAGTTTCTAAATCCTAGTGCATTTCTGGTACACTTGCGTTGCATCTTTTGTATTGTCATATCCTGTGCATGCTTTGCATATTTGTTATGGAACCATTTTTTTTTTCTATCCCTATATAGTTTCTCTTGTTGTCTTAAGAAATTTCTGTAGGTATTTCATAGGGATGACAGACAAAGCATGTCGAACGATTGCTTCTCTGTCTTGGTATAGGTAAACTTCTCTCCCTGAGGTTAGGTTTGCCCTTACCTTACATGCTTGGACTATATTTTTCTTTTCCTGTGTAGTATATTTTTGTTGTTTTTCTGCTTTTATTTTCAACAAAAAATGGGGGGGGGGGGGGGGGGGGGGTGGGATTTGATGCAAGGTTTCTTCTAAAGGTTAATGTTCTCTCATGTATATTTATCAGTTTTAACAGTTCTCTATGCTTTGATAGAATATACATTTATATGCTTAAGTTTCTAAGTCGGATATGAGCTGAGTTTTCCTGCTGCATCTTTTCTAGATAGTTGCTTTCCTCAAGCAATGAAAATGTGCACTATCCAAGGCTCCCCTGAAGTACATTTTTTTTTTCTTTTATTATTATTTTTCTTTTAATCTCTGTTTTTTTGCTTTTGAAAATTCTTTCAGAGAGATTTTTTATGTCCTAAGATTGTCAAATTGACCAACTCACTAGTTGAATCTAACCCCAGAAATTTTGGCTTCCTCTCTAAGTGGCAACACCTCAAAGAAACAAGCAGTTATACTTTTGAGCTTAATGTTATATGAATAAATTCACTGCTTATGTGCTGATACGGCTATATATCTTGTCCTTCATGGTGCAAGTAAAATTTAAAATTGTGCTGCTTCTTAGGGGAAGAGTATCAGATGAGGGTGACTAGGCCATAGTAAGATAAGGTTTGACTTTTGACTGATCTAACTGTGAAATTCTCTTTTTTAAAAAATTTAATTGCTTTAAATCATATCAGCGAAGATCATACCTTATTGAGAAAGTCTTCACACACACACACACACACACACATACACATTGCATGAGTTAAGTTGATTATTGAAATATCTCTACCTGCAGGGAATTTATGCTCATTGATTACTTAACTCTTTTCCATATGCTTGTGTATTTTTGACCAGCTATCTGACTGTTTTCACAGGTTTAGATACTTGTGTGTGCTGATTTCTTGTTGAAGACCTAACCTTGTTCTATTCTCTTGTTTTTTTTTTTGATTTTTGGTTATGGTTTTTTTTATTATACTCTGTTTACCCTTTGTTCTTTTGTTACAAAAATGAGGAGTATTTTTTGTTTTGGACCGGGAATGTATTTCCAAACCGGTCAAGTATTTTTTGTCCCAGAATGGCTAAAGGGGGAGTTTGTTAGTATTTTATGTTGGCTACATTCGGGATGACAAAATCACTTTATGTATTGGTTGCTATTTAAACATGATTATCGGTCTTATTCTGAATCTTCAAGTTTTATGGACAATGTTTATTTCAAACCTTGTGCTTTGTCACAAGTTTCTAGAAGATGTTCATGAAGATTCCATGCAAATTTCAAGTCAGCTAGCCGGTTCTTGTGCAACCTTCCGGACAGGCCTTTGAAGGCGTCTAGACACCCTGCAGTTTCTAGAAGGTTTAGAGTTGAAGACGTCCGGACGTCAGGGCAACACCGTCCGGGCGCTAGGTCAAGCTTCTCCAATTTCTACTCGGGATTGGATTTCAGTCAACACTTATTTAGGAAGTTTCTGCAAGACGTTTGGACGACATGGTAACTTGTCTGGACGCTATCCAGCATTCCAGAATATTCCAGGTTTCCTTTACAAGAGCGGAAATGAGTTACAACGAAGACCGTCCAGATGCTCGGCCAAGCCATCCGGACGTGGACCTGTTATGGGAAGAATTGCCCTATTCTGGAATGGCGGTCATAGAAGACCGTCCGGATGAGGCTAATCTTTTGTCCGTACGCTCCACAGTCAGAGTCCAAATTTGAGCAGAATTAGGCTTTCTATAAGCCTATTAATAGAGGGCTCTAGGCTTGTTGTTTGTAAGAATCTAGTATAGAATTTCATAGTGCTTAGAGAGGGTGTTTAGGGAGAATTGAAGATCTGCTAGCTCTCTAGTCGTTGCCGGTGTGTGCTCAACAGTTCGTGTGAAGTCTATCTTAGGGGTCGGCCATAAGGTAAATGATTCCATCAAAGACTCCTTCAAGTAGGAGACTTAGTTGGGAAGCGTTCATGATGGGTTTCGTGTTATAGTTAAAGATATGACTACTACAATAGGTTTTGTGAGTACGAATGTTTTGTAACTTGCTTTATCATTGGATAGTGGATTTTCTGGGTTTGACTGGCCCGGAGTGGTTTTTCTCTTCACAGAGTTTCCACTCCGTCAACAAATATCTTGTCTCTTTTATTTTCCGCATTTAAGATATTTTGTTACACACGAACACACACTTGGTATTTAGAAGTCAAATATTTATTTTTCAGATTGAAATACATACATACGTATCAATAGAGTAGTATAAACACATATACATACATACATATATTGTACTAACAACGGAGTAGCACAAATACACATGCATACATAAACATTTTTATGGTTCTGCAGTGGTTCAATTCCTAAATTGTGTGCTCCCAAGATTACATAAAAAGGTACAATTCGTAACATTATGTTAGCATCAGCTTACTACGACCACTATTAGTATTGTTGTAGCCACTAACATAAAATAGCATAAGCAAAATAACAAGAACTAAAGCAGCCTGGTATATCTTCTCCCTAAATTGGTACATTTTCTCCCTAGTTTGGTACATCTCTAATTGCAGCCGAATTTGGCCAGATTGAGTCTCTATATTTTCCTTGTATTTTGTAAGTTTTGTTTCCATCAATTTTTCAAGTCTAGCAATTTCAGCTCGCATTCCCTCTTCTTTGCTCTTCAGCCGTTCCATCAATGTTTTTTCATAAATGCACATTTCGTGATCAGCCCACTCAAAAAGCTTACAATCACCAGGTTTCTACATGATAAATAAATAAGAAATAATGTCACAAATTACCAACAAAAAAAGAAAAAAGAAAAGAAAAAATTAAATAATTACCTTATGGTTTACACAGCCATACCACTTTCTACCGAAATTTGCATTTGACCAAGAGTTCCTTAAATAGGCAGGAACTCCACAGTGGCATAATGGACGGTCACTGGGTATATTGCTATTTGTAGAGATTATTTTGTTATACCTACCGAAAATAAAACAAAAAGTTAGGTATCATTCCTCAACCCTAATATCCACCTAGACAATGCACGCATCTCAACAATTCAAATGTGCCCGTCCAGAAAACCCATTTTAACATAGCTCCTTTGAGACTAAGTTTAAAGGAGGCTAACTCTCACACACACATAAATGAAAGAGTAATTCAATACTAACAGGAAAAAGAAAGATGGTCAATCGTATTACTTTGACCACACACACTCTTTGAAAACATAGTATAAGAGTGTTCCCCACAACACCAACAGCAAAATTGAGGTTGTCCAATCCCCTCCCTGTCCACCATTTCCACCCCCACCTTTCAAGGGATCTCTTTTTTCCACAACAGGGTCTTTTGACTTCTGGCTTGTTAATTAGGAACAGTAACAAATTTTAGTAAGACCCTTATTCTGAAACGCTAAGATTGAACTTATGTGCTTTTGGGGTTTAAGAAAAGCTGAAAACTTAGAGGTTTCTTTGAGAAATGAGATTCTGGGTTTAAGGTGAGAAAGACAGATTTTCAGTGAATTGTACAAATTTTTGGTAGAATCGAACACCCTTCAATTTTCTCTCGTCTCATTGATTGGTTATGTTGTTTGTTGTTGAGGAAAATTTGATTGGGTCTTTTGGGTTGAGATTAAATGGATGATTTTTGGTATATCCATTTATTTGTAAGTGAAGTTTCCCTTTAAATAAAGCATTAAGAGAAAGAAAGGAACTATGTTCACCTGCAAAACTCTTGAAACCATGACTTCTGGAGTCGGAATATAAAGTCCAGATCAGGGTCTTTAAGGATGGTAGTTTCATCAACCTTTGTCTCAGGCTTAACTGTTGTGTGGCCAAGGGAAGATCCCTTCAAGTCAAAGAGTCTATGGATGGTATAGTCAGTGCAAAAGAGATTCTCCATTATGATAAAGCGTACCTATATCATCAACCACATTACAATTGTGCATATAATCAGTGATAGATCGAGGACATGTACATTAATATTGAGAAAATAAAAGAAGAAGAAATGATGGCTGGGTCACTTAATTCACACAATTTTATTGCATGTTGGTTAATTTGTATGATACTGCTAGTACGTCTACCTTCTTCTGGATAGGCCCAATTAACTTAACACAATGCAGACCATAAAATTTGGTCACTAGTGTGTTTTCAAAGGCTCGAACATGGTTATAATAGGCTGAAAGCATCCTTAAAAGCACCTGCATGATGAATAAACCGCTGAATTAAAATTAAAGAACAGTATTTCGAAAGGAAAAATCGTGGGCAAAACTATCTATTAATACTCACTTTTACTTCTGCCTTTTTAATAGTCTTTATCATGTAGCGGTCATCATTGGTCAAGTAAAAGAAGCTACCACTTTTACCAGGAGATGAGAGTTCCCGAAGAGCATCATTCCCACATATTGATATCATGTAATCAGCTGGGTCTACATTGAACAACTTCCTTAAAGTCCTGGAGAAAAGAGAGATAAAGAGTTAGGGCAACAAAATGATGAATCAAAGTATTAACTGCACAAATGCAGCAAAAACAAGATATTATATTTCAAGCTGGCTTCACCTGAAGACCAATGGGCAGTAATCCTTCCATCTAAATTCACTGGACTGATGTGGTGGGGTGTACTTGGATCCTTCTGGAGGAAATCTAGTCCATACTTTTTCCTTGGGATCAAAAGCTGAAGGCTTCAAATCAAGGGATGCAGCTGGAGCAGGTCTTCCAACAGAATGTCTGTCCAATCAATCCACACATGGATAATGAGTGATGGAACGCTAAGCCGTAATATGTCTGAACGAAGAGTTCAATTTCAGGAAAATAAACATTTTAAGCCATTTACCTGTAAGACAGGAGTAGGGCTAGGAAAAGAAAGATATATTTCTTCAATTTTGTATACTATGTGCTAATGTTCATAGTTTTATCTCTTTGAAGTCACTTTTGCTCATTAGGGAATGAATATTTGGATAATAAAAGGAATAAAAGAAACAGACATCAACAGCTATGATATAAATTAAATAGTTGAAACAAAGCATATCACATAAAAAGGTGACAAAAGCCTATTAGTATGAGGAATACCTGATTCCCAACTGCAAATTGAGCATGAGCTCATAATTCTTGTGCCCTTTGCGAATTGTCTCTCCTTGTTTCTTTGCTCTCCTTGTCATTGGCAGCCCCCTTGGATTTGCTTCATTGATATGCAGACCCGACAAATCATCCTCCAAATTCCCCACCGTTGGAATCCTACTACCAACATCACCAGATTCATCACCATCACCATCACCATCACCATCACACACATGCAATCTGTCCAATGGCCTCTCCAAGCCCACGCTCACCCTCCCATCAGCCGACATTCTCCTAGAATTCAGGTTATCCCCGGACTTGGATGAACTCCACAATGCTAGCTTCTTTTGCGACGGAAAAATTGAAACCTTCTCGCCATGACAAATCTTGCAGTCGCCCAAATCAACATTATACACATCGTAAGGATCCCATTCATGATTTGCTTCCGGGCAAGAACTTGATGTATAATAAGTCCCATTTTGCTCACTTGGATCTTTGCTCCAGTACCCAACATAAAAACTCCCATCAGGCCATCTGAAAGTTCCGTTTCCTTTAGGCAACCTATCTTCCCAAAACCCATCATATCTATTCCCATTAGGCCAAACAAACGTACCCTTTCCACATATCTCTCCATTCTTCCATTCTCCAATGTAATAACGCCCATTCTTCCATTGATACTTACCTTGACCTTCCTGCAACCCTCGATGCCATTCTCCTTCATACCAATCTCCGCTGGCATAATTCTTCACGCCATGTCCATGCTTCAAATTCATGATCCATTGCCCTTTATAGGTATCCCCATTAGAACTTGTGTACGTACCGATGCCGTCCATATAACCGCTCTTGAACTCACCCTCATATGTAGCACCGGAAGGCCAACTAAACCTACCTGTCCCCATTGTTTTGCCTCTGAACCACTCCCCTTCGTACATGCAACCGTCACTCCAAAGGTACTTCCCTTGTCCGTGGGGAAAATTGTCGGACCACTGGCCTGTGTAGTAGTCACTATTGGGAAGAACCCTTTCTGCACTGTATAGTTTGCCGCTTCCGTTGTTGTTTTTATATTCGTCATCGTCTGCATGAGCCACGGACATCGTGCCGGAGAGGTTGTTGGCTCGTTTTTTTGCAGCCTGTGTCCTGCGCACACTGGCCCCCCATGCCTTTAAAACACCCATTTCTTTGCTCATCCTGCAACGGTTTTCTTCCTTTTATTTTTAAATATGTATTTCTAATTTTCTATATATATATTTTTTACAATTCAATACTTCTTACAGAAGAGTTATGTTATTCGATAAACACGCAAAATGGGATTAGAAAATACTCATTTTAGAGAAATCGTGAAGGCCCAGATGAAAAAATGAAATTAAAATGGGGATTTGGCGAGCAATGCATCAACGAAAAGACCAAAGAATATCTTATTTTGTGAAGGAAGAGAAAAGAGCGATTGAACCAGAGAGTGTCTTTTCTTTGTGAACCAGAACAAACGGTCATCATGGTGTAAATTTTTGGTCTTGAATTTTTACAATTATTTGGGATTATTGCTATTCTCGCAACAAATGTGGATAGCATGCATGTTTCATTGGACAACGTTTCACGTACTAGGTGCATGGGTTTGATTGTTCTTTAATTTTCTTCGGTTGACATTTGACTCAGAAAACAATGATCGAAGCTTTTCATTCACTAATCGGTCAAAGAAAGCACAATTTTCTCATCGATCTGTTCTTTCTGTCTTTGTGATTAAGAAAGAGATAGCTAGAGACTTGTTCAACTCCTACAACCTCTACAAACCGTGACATTTAGAGATGAGGGAAAAAAACAAGCTCATGTTTACTGGTCTTATGGTTCTCTTCCAAAAATAGGGGAGCTTTGCTAATTGATATCTAAATTTGGATTAAAAAATCAGACCAAATATATATATATATATATATATATATATATATATATATATATATATATATATATATATATATATATATATATGTGTGTGTGTGTGTGTGTATATATATATATTCTTTTATTATAAATTACTCTTAGTATATTCTTTGTTTTGGGCCACATTGTCTCCCCAAATGCACCATCATAATCATTTAACTCAATTTTTAGAATTGAGTTAAAACCATATATAGGCTAGTTAACGTTTCTATCCATAACTAGCTAATATATAAAGACAGAAGATAGACACAAGAGAGAAAATGGGGATGGGTTAATTAAAATGGAATTTTCAATGAAGTTGGTGCTCAGTGAGGCATTTTATTTTAATCAATGATGGTGGATTAATTAAAAAAGAAGAAGTTGTACACTATATAATACATGCACAATATTGGTGATTAACGTACATAATACAATTGAATATATGATCACATAATCTTTAATATTCATATCTTGTTAAGTTTGGCAAGAATAAAGACAGTGGCAGAAGTGATTCCCGGGATGAAAATTTCGTTAGGAATTGCACGTGGAATGACTCGTTGCTTGATGAAGAATGCAGTTACAGGGACACCAAATATGTAGAGAAGTGTATCCTTTGCTCCTCCGATGCCCGTAAATCCTGTACGAGTAATCACTTGTCGGAAGATTTTTTCAAACTCATCCTTCGTCAATGGCTTCTTCTCTTGGTCTTTGTGGTGAGCCTACGAGGAATCAACCATTTCATATGTTACAAATCTTAATTTATATCATAAAGACAATGTGAGTTGTATAATTAAGCATATATATATGTGTGTGTGTGTGTGTGTGTGTGTGTGTGTGTAAATTGTTGCTCATTCTAGTGAATTACAATCCAATTCAATTCATCTTGAATGTGTTTGTGGGTTGACTTACCTACTTGCCAAAGGAATCAATTTTTTTTTTCAGGTAATCCATATCAAACCCTTCTTTCTTTTTTTCTTTTTCTTTCTTTCTTTCTTTCTTTCTTTCTTTTTTTTTTTTTTTTTTTTTTTTTTTTTTTTTTTAATTATTTCTAATCACAATCTTGAACAAGTTTTCTTTTTCTTCTTATTCCATTTTTTTAAAAAAAAAGAAAAAAGAAAAAGAAAAGAAAGAAAAGGGTGTTGTGATAAGGGTTGTTTGTTAAAGTGTTAGAATTAATATAGGGAAAATATACTTTACCTCTTGAAGCTGGACTCTTTTTTTGATCTCGCTTCTAATGTTTAAAAAGTGACAATCGACGGCCCCCGAAGTTTCAACCATTGACAACTTTTCTCATCCGTTAGTATTTTCCGTCTTTATTGACGGTAAATGACCCACGTGCATTGCATTTGAGTTTTTAGGGGGTAAAAAAGTCCCTCAATGCACCTCAGGGGTGGATGAATTCTCCACAATGCCCCATTGCCCCTAGGGTTGTGTTAAAAAAAAAAAAAAAAAAATACAGATTTTTTTCTTTTTCTTTTTTGGGGGGTGGTTAAAACCACCCCTATTTGGCCACTTGGGGGTGGTTCGCCACCTCCATTCAGGCCAAATGGGAGTTTGGGGCACTTGGAGGTGTCCGAACCACTTCCATGAGCCACCCCCATTCCGAAACCACCCCGATCCGGCAAAATGGGGAGCCACCCCTTTGGCCAAATAGGAACGATCGAGCCACCCCCATTTTTTTCTTTTTCTTTTTCTTTTTCTTTTTTGTTAAAAATTTGTATTTAACATTTTTTTTTTTTTTTTTTTTTTTTTTTTTTTAGGGATAAATGAAAATCAGTCATTGTGGTAGGCCTAAATTGCAAATCACTTCCGGTAATATCACAGTGATCTCAGAAGTCCCTAGGGTATACCAAAAGAACAATTAAATCCCTAGAGTCAAATTCTGTTCAAATATTTAACGGATTCTGTTAGGTGCTACGTCAACACTAATAAAATGACGAAATATGTCACTCTTAATAAAATATATATAGATAAAACTAAAACAAGAAACTAAAAAATATTTTTTTGTAAGAAAAAGGAAAAAGAAAAAAGCAAAGGAGTGGTTGTTGTAGCACCTAACGAAATCTGTTAAATGTTTTAATAGAATTTGACTCCAGAGAGTAAATAAATTGTTTTTTTGGTATACCCTAAGGATCTCTGAATTCACGTTGATACGACAGAGAACGATTTATAATTTAGGTCAACCACATTAACTGATTTTGTATTTATTCATTTTTTTTAACACTTTACAAGGGTATTTTGGTAACTTCATCCCCTAATACTCACGTGCGAGCCATTTTCCATTAGTGAAGATGGTAAAAGCTAATGGATTGTCAAACTTGCCAGCAGTTGAAACTTCAGCCGGTCGATTGCCATTTTTTAAACATTGAAGGCAAGATTGAAAAAGGGGTCCAACTTTCGCGCCGGGGGAGGGGGGAGAGGGTGGTAAATTGTATTTTCCCCTTTAATATAGTATTGTACATAATCAGAATGAATTGATCGATCTCTTACATATTTGATTTTAATCAAATTTAATTTGATATTTTCTTCACCTACCCCAATTCTCGATCATTTAAATATGGGTCATTTGTATTGTAAAGATAATCAAATAATACGAACAAAATGTAGTTATTTTAAACTTTTCTTTAAAAGTGGACGTAGGTATCTAACACCGACCTACTCATATTAAGTATTTTAATAATAAACCTTTCTTTTCTGCCGACCAAAGTCCAAAATCCAAACCAATTAAATACAACAAGGCCTCTCGTAGCGAAACATTTGAAGCATGCATGTAAATTTAGAGTTAGGCAGTGGGGGAAGGAATCGGTGCTTACATGGTAGGCGTCCTGGAGTGCCTTAACCTGGGGTACACGAAATTGTGTGGAACCGAGCTTTACGTTGATTTCCCTGTCAAAATATTGGTTAAAATTAATAAACACATTAATTTTATCTGTGTCACAGATAACGTGGCAGCAAATGATCGAAGTGCACAGAAAATGTCTCCTATCGATCTGACCAAAGATGAGGTAGATAAATTACTGGACAGCTTCACATATTGCCCGGTAGAAGGCAGCTAAGTCGACCTGCGGGTTATCTGAAAGGGAAAGAAAATATTGTTCTATAACGAGACCAATTTCTTTGGCCTTCTTTTCCTCACTTCCTGCATGAATATCAAAAAAGCGTTACTGATCAGTACTACGTACGTCTGGTAATATTTATGATAATGGTCCACTCAGAAACTATGAAAATATTAAAACAAATCAAAGTTATCCACAACCCACGCATACAAACATTCGATCCACAGCTGATTTCAGAAATGCTATTTACTGTACTGTGAGTAGGGCGGTAAATTTTTTACACGATAAGTGAATCCGACCCGAATTCAACAAGAAATTAACGGGTTACGGTTAGGAGCTCAACCCGTTTAATTGATGGAAACAGGCTAGCTAGAATTGAACTATATAATCTTATACTCATGGCTCGACACGACTCGAATCCTGTGAGATTTCAAAAATCATGGTGTATGATTTTCATAAGACCACACGCCCTGAATCATACAAAGAAAATCCCGAAACAGCATCCATTTCGGAAAACTAACTCAATATAGATCCGCATGTAATGACAACATTTCGTGGCATATATATATCCGTTTATTCACGGCTATCTTAATTAAAGTGAAAAAAAAAAAAAAGTATTATAAATTAATGTGAAGATTTGCTAATATATTTTAAAACAGAGAGAGAGAGAGAGAGAGAGATCAGTAATGGTACCGGGAGCAAATTGCTTGAGAGAATTGCCCATCTTTCTCTTGTGCTTTGAAATGCTTGTGACTAATAACACCGACCGACACGAAAGGAAGTTTATATGTTGTATCTGATCCAAGGAACAGCAAGACTTGCGAGGTGGGAGTAGTATGTTCCATTACTTGGGCAAGAAGCAAAGCCTTAGCGAAGACTAGCTAATTGTAACAAAGAATTTGGAAAGGACATTTAATATTTTGATTCTCAAGTGAAGGAAGGAATTAACCACATGCAATTACAAGTTAATAATATAATTTTAGGAAATGCTTGCTCCTATGGAGTTTTTTGTTTTAAGGTGCAAGTTTCTATCCCCAGCAGATAGGTCCCGTACGTATTCAATACACATCCTTTACATTACAAAGCTTACTAAATAGAGACTAGTATCTAAGGGCTGAATGGGAGGACTAGAAACAGGGGAATAGCTCCACCCTCTTTCTCTCTTTCTTTTTTCACCCCTTTTTTTTTCCTAAAATGGCAAAGGGGGTGACCAAAGTGCCTACTCTACCTGGGCGTGTGCTGAGTGCACTTGTGAGGTGTTCCCACATTGCTAAGATGTAAAAAGAGTAAGTGGTTTATATAGCATTTGTTGGGCCCAAATCCATGGGCTTAAGCTTTTGGGTTATGTGGTGTCTCATCATGCTATATAATGGACTTACTAAAAAATAACTTCCTTAGGAATCTCCAACAATTGGTATCAAAGCCATGGTTTGTTTCTTGGGAGGAGTATCTGGACGCGTCTGTTTCTGCCCGGTACGCATGACACACTTGGAAATGTAAAAAGACTCACAAGCGATGGGGAGTACTTGAGTCAATGTGAAACTAACCATCGACACGTCTGTTTCTGCCCGGTACGCGTGACACTCTTGGAAATGTAAAATGACTCACAAGCGAGGGAGAGTTGAGTCAATGTGGAACTAACCATGGCTCTAATACCAGTTGGTCGGGATCCTAGGAAAGTCCTTCTTTCTGCTGGAATCCCTTAACTACCAATCTTGCCTTGTAGTGTTTGCTACCATCATGTTCATCCTTTATTCTGAACACCCATTTGTTGTGCAAAGCATTTTTACCTGCTAACAACTCTGTCAGCTCCCAAGTCTGGTTAGTTAATAATGAGTCCATCTCATCTTTCATGACTAACTCTCACTTGATTGAATCTCCAACCTCCAATGCTTTAACAAACGTCTCTGGCTCGCTGCCATCCATCAACAAAATATGAAACAGGGAGGGTAAAAAACGTTGTGGAGACCTAATGGTTCTGGTAGATCTACAAGCAGCCACTGTCGATGTACCCTATTCAATATGTTGATCTATTGTTTCTTCAACTTCTGGATCCTCTTCAGTTTATGAATCCTTATCAACTTCTGAATTCCTTCTTTGAGATGCACCTTTAGAAATTCCATCTAGGTTGATAAATTCAGGTTTCTTAGCCTCTGACCCTGTACTTACTAGTTCTGTACTTGAATTATTCTTATACACAACCATCTTATTAAAAGTAACATTCCCACTTCTAATCGATTTTTTGATTTTGATCATCCCAAAACCTATACCCGAATGCCTCATCCTCATAGCCAATGAAATAAAATTTTCTAGACTTAGCATCTAGCTTGGGCATATGAGTGAGAAAGGGATGATGGTATTGTTGTCTAAAGGAATATTACCAGAAATGAAGTCAGTTGATTCTAACATATGTGAAGGCTGCATGCAGAACTGTCGAAAACTTTCTGAGCGGATGTAGTAAGCACTGCTACTTACTTGATAAACAAATAGTGAATGAGAGATTGTTGAGTACACTAGTGAGGTGTTCCCACATTGCTAAGATGTAAGAAGAGTAAGTGGTTTAAGCGTTTGGGTTGTGTGGTGTCTCATCATGCTATATAATGGACTCACTAAAGAAGGCCTTCCCTAGGAATCCACAACAACGTGATCATGGTAGCACATGCCAATTGAGAACCGCACAAAAGAGGACAAGATGGTAATTAGAACCGTAGAGCTTCCTCAAGTCTGATTGAGTTATAGCCTGACTCATTTCCATCAGAATATAATGGGACCCAAGGTGGCAAGGTGACTAATATTCATTAGGTTTGAGAACTCCCATTGTGGGAGTCGAACCCTCACCCTAGTACTTGTCAAACCACAAACTCCCCCATTTGCTAGAATATATTTTCATATAATTATGATTGTATGTATATTTATATTTATATTGTATTCAGTATTCACTTGCCACATTTTTCCTATAAAATAGCGATCATTGGTATTTTAAACATAATCAAGAAATAAAAGCACAATGTAACCTTCAGAGCTTTAACCTATAGATATAGGTCATAGACTCACTCATACAACATTCTTGTGTGCTTCTCTATCTTCTTCGCTCTCTCATCCTTTGTGCTTATTGTCTTTATTCTGCTATTCAATTTCATTTTGCATTCAATTATAAATTTCTTCGTGATATCAGAGCACAAATCGATTTGCGAGAGTCCGTTCTCTTTCTACCGTGATTATTATCCGGTGCTGCTCATTCTCCTTTTAATTAGTACTAGTACTATAACAAAGCCTACCCATCGATTTGTTCTCGTCAGTCAGAGAACGCCAGATTCTGCATCGTAGGTACGTGTATCGCGATTTTACTTTCCTATGCAAGTTGTTTTGCGATGAACTGACCCATCATTTTTGCAGTCAATGGAAGGTCTACATATCTTTTAAATATTTCTCATATTTGGAAGCTTTACCTCTATGGCTAGCTAATGTACCCCTGGCTAGTAGATAATTGTATGTTTACCGTTTTCATTGAAAACTTTTGTGGTGTTAATAAAATGGTCGTTGTGCCAACTTTTGGATGAAGTTTTAGAACTAAATAAGGTTTAAAAATATCAAACGTCCTGATGCAGGAGATATGCAATTAAGTCGCTACCATCGCGGTAAGGAAGATGACAACCACGATGAGCCGAAAATGAATCAGGGCGATGGTATACCACTGCCACCACCATCGCATGATAAAGAGATTCCGAGCATTGCCCAATGCTTTGCTGTAGCTGCACGGCATCTAGCTAAGGCTATGTCACGCCCTCTTAAATTGTCTCACATTAGTTAGTTTATATTTATTTGGCCTCTTTATAAGTCATTGTAACTCCTTCTCTCTCAAGATGTTTTTTTAGAGTGAAATAGGCCCATAAACTTTAACATGCACGCCCTGTGAATCAAGAGGAACATAGAGGCTGCTCTTTTAAGGAGTTCTGTGAGCACCACTACCCTGAACTTGATGGTAGTCAAGAGCCCATGGAGACAAAATCTTGGATTACTGATATCTAGAGGTTGTTCAATGTGATAGGCTGCACCAGATAGTGCAGCATGCCGATTACAGGCTTACTTGTGAGGCATTAAGATAGTTATAGGTGGGCAATACAACTACAAAATAATAATAATAATAAATAAATAAAATAAAATAAAATAATAAATAATAAATAAATAAAAATTTGAGATTCGCTTTTTGAACGACGCTGAACGGCAGAAAAACGACAAGAACTTTTTCTCATGGTTTTAGTAACATCGCATTTATTTGGTCGCGATATCCAAGGTCAACAAAGTAATTTTGCATCGTTACAACATCAAACGACACCAAATTTCATCGTTTAAAAATGACATCAAATATTACGTCGTTTAAGAAAACGAAGTAAAAAATTTCTTCAAATTCTTGACGTTACTTAAAAAAAAAAAAAAAAAAAAAAAAAAAAAAAAAAAAACCCAGCGAGAACTTATCTTATTAATGAAAAAAAGAAAAAAAAAAAAGGGTATACTGTACAGTATACCCGTTTTTTTCACAAGATAAATACAGTATTTTATACATCATCTCATTAATCAAATACATCATCATAATCATAATCATAAACTACAACAAATCATAATGTTGGAGGAGCTTCTTTCTCCTAATATAAAACAATACTAGTTTACTACCAACATATATATACCATCAAAGGAAACCACCATACAGATAATTAGTAATTACCATCATTTACATATCAATAACAATGATCAAGTGAACTCATAAATAGGAAGTTACTAAAACTGTATATAGATGACCAGAGATCGCATAGGAACAAATCCCTGAACTCCATTGTACGTACAAATGTACAAAGCATCCATGTGCCTCAAACTTTGTGATCCATCCATGTGTTACTAAACTGTCGGTAGCATCAGCGTTTGAATTAAGAATCCCATGTTTCAATTTCACGGGCCTGTAAAAGCATCAACCAAGCAAAGATTGAGACACATGGATGGATTCCGTGAAGCAAAAGAATTTTCATTTAGCAGAAAAAAAGAGTTTCACAATAATAATCAAGACAATGTAATAAACAGAAGACGGGGATAACTGGGAATGGTTTAGAAGACTTTCGTTTTATCTCATAGTGGGCTTGTATGGATATTTTGCAATATGATAAATGATGATCAATAGGGGCTGGGAATGGTTTAGGTTAGTCGTATAGTGCACTTGCAAAAATAAAATACAACTGCAGGCCTTACATGTGTAGAACCAAACTCTAACACCCACTCACAGGCTGGCCTGCCTAATAACATTTGAAACAAATGCAGGCTTTACATGTGTGCAAGTGTGAAAAGAATCTAAAACTGAAAGAAAACATAAATCCCAACTATTCAAACACAAGAGTTATCAATAAAACCAAGCCCCGATATTTAGAGGAGGCCCAACTAGCACATAATCCCACCCCTAGCACGTTGACTAAATATTCTAAAGACAACTTAAACGTGCAACATTAATTCCAACAATCCATCAGATAATAAAGTTTACCAACATTAAATTCCTATTTAAGTGCAATTGGGCGGACCCCACGATGGACAGAGGATTCAGAGTCGACGATTATGGCCTAGCGTTTGTCAACTTCACTCACTTCGTCCACAGGGGAGAACTGCTTACTGACGAGCCTTACGTGCTTACATCTCAGGTAGACCAAGTGTTTTATGTCGAGGATGGAAGGAACCCAAATTGGGTTTGTGCCGTGAGGACTAAACCGCGCAACGTGTACGATGTTGGTCAGGGGGAAGGGAGTAGTGATGTAGATAATGCATATCACGAGTGTGTACCGCTCGTACTACCCACTGATGACCTGCATGATATGAATGATGAATTCGATCACGACAAGCCCGACATTGATCCGATTGAAGCTCCTGTTATACAATGATTGCTATATTTATTGTTGGTACAATTCGTTTAAACTCAAAATACTTTCTTATTTTGCATAGAGCTCATTGTATAATATGCATATTCTTTTTTAATATCAAAACTAATACGAATTTCAAATAATTTGTCTACATTTTTGTTCGCAGGATTCGATGGACCAGAGACCCCCTACTTGCGCACATCGTGCACCACGCCTACTCGTGCCTTGCACGACTACATCCACACCGGCGATGTCAGCGGCACTACATACCACACCCTGGCCACACCACCCGGACGCCGTTTATAGACCATTGCCCCCGGGTACGGCGGGGATGAGCTCGTCAGATCCCGGGCAGACGAGCGCAGCTGGATATTCTCCTTCTCCATACCCGCCTACGTCCACACCGGCGATGTCAGCGGCACTACATACTACACCGTGGCCACACCACCCGGACGCCGTTTATAGACCATTGCCCCCGGGTACGGCGGGGATGAGCAGGTCAGATCCCGGCCAGACGAGCTCAGCTGGATATTCTCCTTCTCCATACACGACGTTCTCGCAGTTGGGGATCACCACACCGGGTCATATTGATCGATGGTGGGCGCGAGAGTGTCATGATCTGAGCAGATTCCCGTTGTACTATCCATACCCCCATACACCACCTATGCCAGTCAACCCTGATAGTGAGAATCAGGATGACAGATTTCCGCTGTCACAGCGGGGGGGGATGCCTATGCCGGCTATGCGGTCAGGACAGATGTCGGCACCGGCAGGGGGCCAGGGCCCGGCACCTGGGGAGAGTCAGGTGCCTGTTTATGGACAGAGCCAGTTGCCGCTTTCTGGGGAGAGTCAGGACCCAGATGTGGGGGAGAGCCAGATGTCCCATGAGGGGGACGATGTGATGTTGGGTCTTGATCAGTTGGCCCATGATGTCCCCCAGGATATGTCTTCGGATGACGATCATCATGATGAGCCTCACCCGGCAGATGAGGTAGGCGAGGAGCATGCTGGCGACCCAGCGATCGAGCTCATAGCGATCGATCATATTCGGCTGATGGGTAAGTACATTTTTATACATCATTATATCTTAATTTAGTAAGTTCGTATAATATTTAAATTGAATTTTTAATTTATTAATATATTAATATAATTAAGTTATTTAGTGTTAATATATTAACGTTTTATATTTATTGACTAGGGTATAACCCAGACGGGAGCATCTATTTTGAGGTGATTAAGGACCCAGAGAGAAATTGGGTGCTCCCGAGGGGGAAGAAAGTTGTGTTGCAGTACAATGCTGCAACACAACCCGTGGGACGAGCATGCAATCGTTATAGACGGGCTGCGGGCAAGCTTTTACCGAGCGGGTCCCACATTCACTTGCGGGACGAATGGGCAAAGGTAGATAAGCAGATTAAGCGGGCATTGTGGGATGCCATAATGGTATGTGTATGAAACTAATATATGTATTTAGTGAAATTAAAGTTAAGATTAAGTTTTTGTTGAACTGCTAAAATTAATCCTTAAATTGAATGTGCAGCAAGAATTTTATGTACCCGTATCCGTCGACCAGCGTCTCGCACAGAACGAATTCTGGGGTGATATGGGCCGTAAGCACCGTTCGTGGAAGTCGAAGTTGAGGACCCAGCTAAATATTCGAGACGGTGACACGCCATTGACAATACGTGCGAGAATGCCAGATACGTTTTTTGATAAGTATGACCGAACGGATGTGGAGGACGTACTGCATGAGTGGTGCACAAAAAGAAATAAGGTATGTAGGTCTTTGAATGTATTACTATAATGTTGTGTTTTTTTAATAAACAGTTCATTTAATCATAGCACATAAGTAATTAAGTGTGTCAATTCTTACATTTTTTTTTTCTGAATGTTCAATGCAAAGGCGAGGTCTGAACGAATGAAGCGGCTGCGAGAGCAGAATGACATCCCCCATAGTCTGGGGTCCAAAAGTTATGCCAGATTTAATCACGATGAGGTATGAAACAATATGTAAATGTTTTAATTCTTATTTGTGCGTAATTGTTCTTTCTTAACATTAAATGAATATCCAATGTTTGTTATATATTTATACTGTATGGCGACATGCATCTACATCTGGCACGCCCCCCACTCGCGCCGAGTCGTTTGTGAAGACGCACACAAGGAAAGACGGCACTTATCTGAACGAGCGGACACGGGACCTATGCGTATGCTACTGTTCTATGTTATTAATATTTATTAGTTATGCGTGTGATAAAGTATTTATTAATTACCAGTGTATTGTATGTTGACGACGTACAGGAGCGGATGACACAGAGTTTGTCCACTGATCCTACTGCCACGGATTCCGTTTCATCATATACGGTGCGTTGGGCACCTGGCGACGCGTACGAGCAGGCAGTTGGGCGACCCGAGTATGGGGGTAGGGTTCAGCAGGTTGGGCCGAACGTTACTCCTGTTCGCGGGATTTGTTTCTCGTATAGGGCCCGCACACGGGGGGGACCGGCCGAGGGCACGTCTCAGGATTGGGCTGCCCACAAAATTGCGGAGATGGATATCATGTTACGAGCCGAGAGAGAGAGAGGAATGACGGGTTGGAGGGCATAGTGCGGGCCGAGAGAGAGCGGGCTGACAGCATGGAGCAGCGCCTACGACAGTTTGATGCTATGGAGCAGCGCATGCGACAGGTTGAGGCCTTCATGTCCTCTACAGGATTATCGTTCGTATGCCCTGGTGCTCAGCAGTCTTCACCTGCACACATAGGTAGTACGTCGTCTGTTAGTAGTGCGCCTGCATGTATGGTTCATATTATGTATACACTTAGGTTTATTTTTAATTTGTTCTCATTACTTGTTTAAATTTGCATATAATATTATATAGGTTAATTATTTTTATTACTTGCAGGTAATGCGACAACGATTGGTCCGGTGTCGCCTGTTGGACAATTGCTGAGCCAACAATCCCCTCTCGGGACTCCATCACCCGTTACACCATCTCTTGCGGGACAATCGCCGGTTGGCGAGTTCACGCCCGGGACTGCACCTCGTGATCCGCAGCGACGTCCTCCAGATTTGTAGATATTTTGTGTATTTTTTTTTTTTTGTTAGTAACGAATAACTTTATTATATCAAGATTTTCAAATTTGTTAATATTGTTGTGTAAGTATTTGTTGTTAGTAACGAATACATTTATTAGTACATGGTATTAAAATTTTTAAATATTGTTGTTTTGATTAATTTGTGTAATTTGATTTTGTGATATTTTTAGATAAAATAATTTTGGAGAATTTTAGTAAATATATATATATATATATTTTAAATAAAAAGAAATTAAAAAACAGCATTAAATATTAAGAAAAAAATCGGCCTATTGGCCACGTGTATAATAATACACGCGGCCAATTGTCCAATTAGTGTCACCTGGATTCACCACGTGTATTTACGTGGCCACTTGCACGTGGCTAACAGTTCGCCACGTGTACAGTGACCGTACACGTGGCGAATTGCACGTGGCAAAAAACATTTTTTTTTGTAGTGGGACAAGATCACAAGGGGTAGATTCTGTCTGGAACGTTCATCGCATTTCCTCCTTGCGCTCCTAAGCAATTCTCCCCACCTTCCATAAGCATCTCGATCAGCTTTCACATCTGACCCATCTCATTCTGATGCGCCATTTTGCATCTGAACCATCTGATTCTAATGTGCCGTTTGCATCTAACTCAGTACTTGAGCTTGAAATTGACTAACTTCATGACTCACAAGTCCAGGATCATGGGAGGCAGATGTCGATGCCCTAGACAAACTAGAGCTTGATCTGCCGGGTGTAGGTCCCATCCCCACTCCGCGGACACGTCCCAGGTATTTCACGCCCATGACCTGCACATATACATCGTTCGGTGCTGATCATTGTATTGTCCCCTGCATACATACTCTAGATGATCGATGGAGGCTCTTGCGACATTAGTTCCTCCATCTTGTCCTGTATTTTATTGAAAGTTATCTACATAAATATCATTTCTATGAGACGAAATAATCAATAAAACTAAAAAACTCTGCTAAGCCTACTAATAATTGAGAAATGTTTGATATCCCAACATCTTTTTCCAGAATTTGGTTCCAACCTGATGTGTCACAATCCCATAGGATTGTGACATATTTCCAAAAATTATAGATCTCATGAAATTGTGTTACATCAGATTGGAATCAAATTCTAGAAAAAAAGTATTTGAATGTCTAACATTCCTCCTAATAATTTAAGGGCTCCTACTACATTGTTTGCACTCACAATTTTTTCCACAACCTTCTCATTGACAGGGGTACTATCCTTTTTTTTTTTTTTTTTTTTGTGAGTCAATATAAAAAGTTTGCTTCTCTTGGGGTATACGTACCCTACCCTGACGTTCTTTCCTACAAAAACAAACATTATATACAGAACCTATCAAACAATGTATCTCGAAACAAATCTTATTTATTTACATGAAAAACATGTACCCTCTCTTTAGTGAGTCGGGTGAAGCTCTTTGACACCGAGGTGCGGGTAAATTCCTGCTTGCTACAACTTGCCCTATTCATTTCGGCCCTTTCATAAATATATATTATTATTAATATTGTGAGAAATAAATGTATGTAGGCTATAAATAAACCAGTTCATCCGACAACCCGCCAGATACCCGTCGGTAAAACCCAACCCAAGCTAGAGCTCGTTGCTGTAGAAACCCGCTTATTATAGTAGAAACTCGCTTGATTAATAAGTGATACATATCCGACTCGCTCAACAGAACTCGATAGGGGCTCGCGAGCCTAGCTCGTATAAGGCTCGAACAACCCACTCGCCCGACTCGTTTAGAGCTCACGAGCGTAGCTCGTATAAAGCTCGACCCGACTCGCTCGCTTGACTCGTTAGCTCGATCATATATATAAACAATTAGATTTAAAGGATTATATATATATATATATATATATATATATATATATATATATATATATATATATATATATATGATTTGGTCTGAATGACTCTCCTTGTGAGAGTTACATCCATTATATAGAGATTGTCACACATTACAAGGCTGGAAATCAGCCATTACAAATGAAAGAATAAAGCTATACAAGGTAAGAATAAAGCCTACCAAATTATACAATATATACTTCTAAATATAGATTGGACTAAATAAGGTAGCACAAATCTAGCACAAATCGAGCCTTCAAATCTGCTAACATCCCCCCTCAAATTGATGTTTGGCGATCGCGAAGCATCAATTTGTCAATCAAGAACTAATGGCGAGGACGAGAGAAAGCCTTGGTGAAAACATCAACGGTTTGGTGTTCAATGGAAATGTGGGGAAGAGTAATCTCCTGACGAGCAAAGGCTTCACGAATGGAATGACAATCCACTTCAACATGTTTGGTGTGCTCATGAAAATCGGGATTGGCAGCAATCTGAATAGCACTAGTATTATCAGCATGAAGAGGAGTAGGAGTAAGCTGCGAAACACTAAATTCGCCTAACAACCCTTGAAGCCATACAATTTCAGAATAGGCGGACAACATAGCCTGATATTCAGACTCGATGGATGACTTCGAGACACGAGGCTACTTCTTACTCTTCCAAGAAATGAGAGCATCGCCAAGAAACATACACTAACCAATAACAGAACGACGTGTATCCGCACAACCAGCCTAGTCGGCATCACTAAAATCCTCCAACTGTTAAGAATTCCCGGAAGGGAAAAACAAGCCGCGACTAGATGTCCCTTTGAGATATCAAAGAAGACGACAGACAGCGGTGAAGTGTGTTTGGCATGGAGCCTGCATAAACTGACTAACTGGCTGAATAGCAAGCGAGATATCAGGTCGAGTAATAGTCAAATAATTCAAACTGCCCACCAGTTGCCGATACATCGAAGGATCAGATAAGAGATCACCATCCGCCTGATGCAACTTCAAATTGACCTTCATAGGTGTAAGAACTGAATTACTGTCTTGAAAGCCGGCTAAAGAAAGAAGTTCTTGGGTATGCCTATGCTGATATAAGAGCATGCCATTCGAACAAGGTTGAACCTCAAGTCCAAGGAAATTGTGACGTCCGAGACATTTTGTAGTAATTAAAATACAATATTTAGGTAAATAATTGATAGAAGTTAAGTTAATGTTATTAAAAATGCAAAGAAAATAGAAAATAGAAAATAATAGAAAATAAATAAACAAAAAAAGAAAAAAATAATAATAATAAGAAGCGTGAAGGGTCGTACGGCCCTTCATTTGAAGCAGGTGGGGCGCACACCTGCGCCCCACATGTGATGCGCCCCGTTTTGGGGCGCATCCAAAAGAAAAGAGAAGGGCCACGCGGCCCTTCTCATAATAAATATATATATATATATATATATAAAGAAGGTGAGACGCCAGTGCGGATCTACGTTTTGACCAATTGTTTTGAGGTAAATTGCTAAATTCATATTTTTGAGTTTTTGGGTAAAATCTCATAAAATGTGAGTTTAATCCTATTAATTATTCTTTAGGTATCTACTAGGAGGTTGCTTGAGACTACCCAAACCTTGGATTTTAGTTTGGTGAACTTTGGGTAAGATTTCTATAACCCTAACTTTTGGGTATAATTATTTAACTAGTGTTTTATGTGATTAACCCTAAGTACTGAATACCCATGGGTTAATATTATTGCGGTTAGATTAACATTTTTAAATTATGAGTATGTGTTTAGAAACCCTAGAATATTATGGGTAATTTATGACATAGCCTTTGAGTGATTCAAAGTGCTACTCAGTGCAATTAATAAAAATGAAGCTAAATTAGTGCATTATATTGTGTTTTAGTGGCGCTTTGCGAGTTGAACTTAGAGTCGTCGGAATTGGTGTGTGAACGGCCTAAGGTGAGTATTCTACTCACTGAGGAACCTTAGGAACTTAGATTTACATTTTTGGTACTTGGTTGTTTATGATTATGGAATTTGTTAATAAAATTGTTTGTGATTGAGTTGCGATATATTGGATTGTAAATTGTATGGATAAATGGATGTTGATGAATCTTGGTTGTATTTATGATTATGGAATTTGTTGATAAAATTGTTTGTGATTGAGTTGGAATATATTGGATTGTAAATTGTATGGATAAATGGATGTTGATGAATCTTAGTTGTTTATGATTATAGAATTTGTTGATAAAATTCTTTGTGATTGAGTTGGGATATAATGAATTGTAGATTGTACGGATAAATGGATGTGGATAAATCTTGGTTGTATATGGTTGCGGAATTTTGATGGAGATATGTATTGATAAATGAGTTGTGAAGTGTTAAATTAAGAATTATGTTGAGATGGTTTAAATTGATATGTGTGAATTATTAGGGATTGAATAACATGATGTTGAATACACACACACACACACGCACACACACACACACACACATATATATATATATATATATATATATATGTGGTGGAATTGTGGATGTGTGTAGATGGAAAAAATTGTTTGGACATACATGTGTAACAATAGGAGTATGATGTGGTAATTTGGATTAATGAGAACTTGTAGTTGACAGATGGTAAGTCCAATGTTGTGGTATCTGGCATAGTGGTAGGTTAAAGGGTAGTAGCTCTTGGCTGAGATGTGTAGTAAGCCTAGCATTGAAGTGCTAGTACACGTGAGATGTGTGTCCTGCGGGATGTAGCTTTATGGGCGGTGTTGTCGGTAAGTCTAGCATTGAAATGCTAGCACTTGTGAGATGTGTGGTAAGCCTAGTATTGAAGTACTAGCACACGTAAGATGTGTGCCCTGCGGGTCGTAACTTTACGGGGGTGTTATGGTAAGCCTAGCATTGAAGTGCTAGCACTCATGAGATGTGTGGAATATTGTTCATAGTATGCGTGGAATATGGTTAGTAGAAACCATGATAATATATAAATGTGATGAACAGCGTGACTTGTACTCAATAATGTGTTGTTGTGTGAACTTAATGATTTGTGAATAACGCTGTTGAACCCTGCATGCAATTATGTTTGAGTATATTGTATACTTAGTGAATTTTATATTACTGAGGCCATGGCACTTCTTATTGAGGCGGTGAACTCACACTTTCACCTATACGGATGTGGCTACCACCACAACCATATAGATGGAGCTTCTTTGGATGCAGGTACAGATGATGCGGAGGATGACTCTGTTGCACACTATATGGAGTACTACGACTAAGCACGTCACTTGAGTCGTAGATGTGTCGGACTCGGATAGTCCCTTATGTGTATTTTGTATATGGCTAGTGTGACTTATAACACGTAGATGTAGCCATTCTTTTGTATGTATAACATATGCTTAAGCCTTAAACAGATAGACATTAATTGGCTCTTTTGTGTAATGAACAATTCACAATTATGAAGTTGACTTCCGCAGTTAGATTTTATATTCCGTTGCATATATTATGTAACTCTGATATATCAGGTACATGTTGTGGAATGTGTACTATGTGTTGGCTTGTGACATGTAATCATGCCACTATGATGACTCATTTGTAAGTTTTCAAAAAAAAAAAAAAAAGGGTCGTCACAAAAATACTACAGGGGACCAAGATCTTTCATATGAAACGATGAAACGAAGATTTGAGGCGTTGTTGGAGTTGCTCAATTAACTGGAGATTAGATTCTGTAATCGCAATATCATCGACATACACAAGAAGGATAACAATCCCAAGGGCAGTCTTGCTAAAGAATATAGAGGAGTCATACTGACTCTGAGTAAACGTGAAATCTAGTAGAGTAGTACGAAACTTTTCAAACTAGGCCTGGGGTGCCTGCTTCAAACCATACAGAGACCGCTTCAAGCGACAAACCTCAACAGAAGAGGTTGGAAACAAGCCAAGAGGAGTAGACATAAATATTTCTTCCTTTGGATCACCATGTAAAAATGCATTCTTCACATCCATCTGGCGAAGCGACCAACCTTTCAAAAGAGCAATGGCCATAACAGTGCGGACGATAGTCATTTTGGCCACCGGAGCGAATGTTTCCTCATAATCAAGCCCATACTCCTGCCAATTCCTAAGTGCCACTAGACGAGCTTTATGTCTGTCGACAGAGCCATCAGCTTGTAGCTTGATAGGGTAGACCTATTTGCACCCAATAAGCTTAACTCCAGCAGGACAAGGGACTACTGCATAGCTTGGTGCCAACACTCTTTAGTAGAAGCATGAGAATAAGACTTAGGCACAGAAGTAGTATAAAGGGTAGCATGAAGAGCAGAAGAAAAACCATACCAATCTGGGGGCTGGGAAACCCTAGTAGACCGGCAGGGCGCTTGAACAACAGGATCAAGTGGCGGTTCAAAGGAAGGAAGAGGCAGTGGGCGACTTCGCTGATACACAAGACCTGGCTTAAAACGAGAAGGAGTACTAGACACGTCATCAAAAGGAGGAAGAAAAATAGATGAAGACACAGGATTAGGACAGGGCAGAAAGAAATATTGATTTAAAAAAGAAAATCACATTGCGAGAAATACGAAGTTTGTTAGCATCCGCATCATAACACAAAAACCCTTTTATGAGAATTACTATAACCAAGAAAAGCACACTGAATAGATTGCCCAGCAAGGTTGTGACGTTCAATGGGAGGTAAGTGAACAAAACAAATGCAACCAAAAACACGCAGAGAATTATAATCAAAAGGAATACCAAACAAACGAGAATATGGAAATCAAGATGCAAAGTAGGAGAAGGCAGAAGATTAATTAAATAGACAGTCGTAGATAAGGCTTCTACCCAAAATCTAGAAAAAACAAAAGATTCAAGCATCAATGTACGAACAGCATGCATCTAAAAGATGATTGAAAAATTGAGATTGACTTCTAAGTGTGTGTGTGCACAAAGTGTTAACAAAATAATAACAGTGCGGAAATTAAATAACACAAGAATTTTTTTTAACGAAGTGAAAAACTCAATATGAGAAAAACCACTTTGGGGTAGCCAAACCCAGGATATCCACTATTCAGAAGACAAGACTAGATACAAAGTAGTAGCACTCACATACCCCTGATGCAATGGTCGTACCTTACTCTTTAACGTGTAACCCAACACAAACGCCTCCCAACCAGGTCTCCTACCTGAAGGGGTCTTCAATAGAATCCTTTACTTTAGGGCCAACCCCTAAGATAGACTTCAGATTAAGCGCAGCAACAGCACACACAGTAATGGCTTCAGAGAGATCAACTCAGCTCAATAATCTCACAATATAGCTCTCTAAGCACTAATGGAATTCAATACCAAATTCTTGCTGTTCTCAAGCCTGGGGACCTCTATTTATAGGCTGGCGGCTCAAATGAGCGTCTGGCTTGATAAAAAATAGGTGTCGTCCGGACGGTAGTCATGGGCCGTCCGGACGGACAACTGTGCGATCAATTGTTTCCTGAAATGAGCCGCGTCCGAACGGTGGTGCCCTGTCGTCCAGACCGTCGCACGTCCTTGCAAGTAATTTCCATATAGAGGCTTCGCGCGTCTGGACCAGGAGGATGGTCGTTCGGACGGCTGATTTGATGCACGTAATTTCCATATCTGATGCTCGCGCGTCCGGACCATGATGACTGGCATTCGGACGTCTGGATTTGAATTGCAATACTTGCCTTATGGATGAGCGCGTCCAGACGAAAATCCACGTCGTCCGGACGGTGGCAGCAATCTTCCCATATCTATTTTTTGGAAAGAAATCTTGAAGCTTGATCGAACACTGAGAGTCGTCCGGACGGGCTGCTGAATCGCCCGGACGGATGCAAGCTGGAGCAGCTCGAAGCTTCTCAACACAGAGGAAGGTCCGGACGGGAATCCACGTTGTCCGGACGAATGATGCAATCCCAGTTAAAAAGCATCTTTACAAAGAAGTGATTTTGTCCAATAGAATGTGGCCAATTATAAACTAACAATGATGATTCTTACGCTCGGCGACGCCTTTCTGTTGAGGAGTGTAAGGACACGAACGCTGAGAGAGAATACCTTTCTATTGAAGAAAAGATTGAAAAGCATGTGACATGTATTCTCCCCCAGAATCTGAGTGTCAGATCTTAACACAAGTAGAAAATTGGGTTTCTACATTGGCAACAAAAGTTTGGAAGATTGAGAACCCATCAGCTTTAGAACGAAGAAAATAGACCCACGTGAAACGACTATAATCATCAATAAATGTCACAAAATACCTGTATTGAGCATGAGAATAACAAGACTTTTACCCCAAACATCAGAATGAATAATTTCAAAATAGGTAGAAGCACGACTTCCCTGCAAAGGAAAAGGTAAAGATTTGCTTTTGCCAAGTTTACAAGGACCACAATAAAATGACAATGAAGAAAACTCATTTGTTTTATTCAAATAACAATGTTTCATAAGATGTGTCAAAATTACAGAGTTGGGATGACCCAATTTCTTATGCCGCAATTGGCTATTATTATTTGCAATAGCAGAACAACCAATAGAAAGTGAACAAGGAATGGAAAATGACTGAAGAGGAAAAAGGCGTTCCACTTTAGGCCCCTTCACTATCTATTGTCCCGACACCTAATCCTGCACAAAACAACCAAAATTATCAAAATGAATATAACAATTTTCTTCTACTAATTGTCCAACCGAAATGAGATTGGCAGATAAATCAAGAGACATAAAAACATTAGTAAAGGACGATCCCAAACTTCCAACTGTGCTACCATCGGCGATCTGAATATGTTGCTTACCATCATACTTACAAACATAATGTAAAGCTGTCAGACTACCAGTCATGTAATTGGAAGCCGCAAAGTTAATTAACCACGGAGAAGTAAGAAGATGTTTCTTACCTTAGGGACCAAGAGCAAAAATGGCTGAAATAATCATCTGTTGAAACTGCTCGGGAGTAATGTTGGAAGAAGAAACCTGAACAACGAGCTGTGTGGAAGATGAAGGCACAAAAGTGGACTGAACAACAGTATGAAAAGCAGGAACGGATCGATTCTGAGGACGTACTAGACAATCCCTAATGATATGACCCACCTTCTTGCAATAATTGCAGAATTTCTTCTTGTAATGTTTTGCAATGTGTTGAATTTCCTTGCAATTATAACACTGTGGCAGAGATTTGGATCGTCCTCTGCCTTGAGCCACGTAGGCCATATTAACCATCTCAGAACCACCAGCATCTTGAGCAAGGCCAAGCTATGAGGCAAGAAGTTGTTCTTCACGCAAGAGTTCACCCAAGCAAACTTCCAAAGATGGGACAGGTGTGCGATTAATTAACCCAGGACGTGCACTTTCAAATTTAGGTCAGAGCTTCATCAAGAATTGATCCCGCTGGCTTTCAGAGTGAATCGCTTGTAGTGCTACTATGGCTTCTTTGGGAACCTGAGAATGCACCAATCTAGAATAATCATTCCATAAATTAATGAAACCAGAATAAAATTTCTCAATAGAAAGATTCCCCTAATGATGGTTTCCGATGTCGAGCTCCAATTGAAACTTTCGTGCAGAAATATCTTAATAATAAATTCGCCGAAGGTAATCCCACATCGTCTTAGCAGTAGTGAACCCACGAAGATTGTTGAGCATATGAGGTTCAACAGAGCTGAGTAGCCAAGAAGCAATTTTGGCATCCCAACTTTACCAAGAATTAAGTTCCTTGGAATCAGTTGGAGCCGTAGAAGACCCATCCAAATGACCCCATAATTCCTTCCCCTTCACAAACATCCAGAGCTGGAATTCCCAACTGGCTTAATTCTTGCCATTAAGGCGAACAATATAATTTTCTCCTAACATAATAACCACCAAAAATTGACAGAAGAAACACCACCCAAATGCCCACAGCCCAAATCACTACAACCCAAATTACAATAGGTGCAAAATAAAACTTAGGAGCAATAAAACCCAACAGCAATAAAACTCAATAACCATAGCCCAACAACAACCACGCAAGACCCAATAGCCAAATTGAACAATACCAAAAAAAAAAAAAAAAATCACAGCACCGAAATTATAATATGGAAAAAATAGAACCTGATACCAAAAATTCTCCAAGATTGCACAAGATCGGATGACAACCCAAAGAGTTCGGCTTCACCACACCACGCACAAAACTCATGCAGGCCAAACCCACGTGAAGAGAAAACCATGCACTACACACAAGACTCGTGCAAATCAAAACCATAGTCACCGCACCGCACCAGGGACCAAAGAATCACGATGCATCGCAAATCACCCAAGAACAAGAAACTTCAACCGATCTGCCGAGAAACCAAGAGAATCACTAGAACTAGTCGACCAAACACCAACCCAACAACAGCCGATCAAACACCACTGGGAAATAAATAAATAAATAAAAAATAAAAAATTCTAAGAAACACTACGGCCAACACCTAGAAAAATACTCGGAAAAAAAAAATAAAAAAATAAAATAAAAAAAAATAAAAAAATCACCCAAGCAGAGAGAATTGGGGCTAAGATACTATGTCAAAATAAGGATTTGGTCTGAATGACTCTCCTTCTAAGAGTTACTTCCATTATATAAAGACTGTTGCACATTACAAGGCTGGAAATCAGCCATTATAAAGGAAAGAATAAAGCTATACAAGGTAAGAATAAAGCCTACCAAATTATACAATATATACTTCTAAATATAGATTGGACAAAAAAAGGTAGCACAAATCTAGCAAAAATCGAGCCTTCAAACTGCTAACAATATATAGATATATATAAGATTACTTAATATTTATAGTTATATTACCCTGCTTAATCAATATATAATTATCATATGAATAATGAATATGACCATATGATCTAAGTATTAATGTATTATTATTAGTATTAGTATATTCGATAATTATGAATGATTAGATCATATGATCCAAAATAAGATCATATGAATTGTGATTTCATATGATCATATGATAATACTTGGCTCATATAATTTCATCTAAGTATTATCATTAGGTACTTATGAGTTAGGATAAATATGATACATAATTATCATTCTTATTTATTATAGATAATCCTATATCATATGTATGAATTAATATGTAATAATGATAATCTGATTCATATATTCTCAAATTAAGTGATTAGCGTTGAAGTTAACAATGCATTTGTTATAATTACAAATTAATTATTATCATAATATAGGATCCAAGTATTATCGTTAAATACTTTGGAATCGTTGGATCACATGATCTAAAATCTAAGATCATATGAATTGTTGAATCATATGATAATACTTAGACCATATGATCTCAAATTTACTAACTTAGTTAATATATAGTAAATTAATATTATTAAGTTAATAAGTAAATTAAATGAAGTAAATCGCAAGAAATTAATTCCATGTACAGTTGCAGTCAATTTAGTGAATTTTCAATATGAACATCGCATGAAAATTTCAACTGCATAATGATTTTTTTCTTCTAGGCATAACGCATTTACAAGCTTACAACACACGTGGATAAAGGCTGAAAAGTGAGATCTGAGAAGCATGGCGTGTAACGACCCGCACTTTTACAAAAAGGTGTAAGTGAAAATTTCGATTTCCACGTATTATTATGAAATCAACAACGACGTCATCAGAGTATAAATTGACAGCGGAATATAATTTTTCTTTCTTTACAATGACACATTAGATCTGACAGAATAACTTCATTATATAAATTAATAACCTTTGTTCTAATAATATAAATACATCTCAATAATAACATACGTGCCACAAGCGGCACTTAATAAAGTATTAGCAATAACAAAATATCATAGCATCAAAGAGACATATAAAAAGAGTCTGACATATGTACATGAAAGGATAAACTAAGCAGGGTAGTCCATCACATCCAAGAGACCACAACACAGGAGGCAACCTAGCCTTAAAGGACTGCTACCCAGATCCATCTAAGCATCTAGATAGTCCTGATATTCTTCATCCTCAAATCTTGTATTAATAAATAATACAGATAGAAACAATAATGCAAAAATACCTAAGTGAGTCAGCTGTTTCCAATAATATGATGAATGCTGATTTATTTATGAAATGCAACACAATGTAAAATAGATTATATGTATATGCAATTTTATGGCCAATGGTAGCTAATCATAGTCATAGACTGAATATAAATATAATCATAAAGAAGTGATATGATAGTTTTATATGCAAAGTCTTAATTATATCTTTTCAAGCACTCCTCTCGTAATGGATCTTACGATTCGTATTAGCGCGTTGATTGGGATCCTACGGTCCCCCTTTTACGTTGCTTGGATCCTATAATCCCCTGGAGCCTACGGTCCAATGTCACCTCACCAAGTTTTAGTAATCTTTTACTAGAATCCTACGGTTCCAGCATAACTGAAATCCTACGGTTTTAGTGGCTTGTTTATTATTCTTTTACTGGAATCCTATGGTTCCAGCGTAACTGAAATCCTACGGTTTCAGTGGCTTATTAACCAGTTTAATTAAAACAGTAAAATATGCAAATTCACATGCACAACCAAACAAATAAGGCAGTAAACACCACATTAAGGAAAAGTCCACCAGCATCACCCTCAGTAAGTATAAAGATACTTACATCCTTCTGCTTCCAAAAGGATTTCCACACAATTGATGACAAAAGCTTCTAGAGAAAGGGCTAAAACGTAGCACACGAAACAAAGAATTTTTTTGTTTTCCTTTCAAAAGAGATGCAACCCGTGAGAGCAACAAAACGTTTCTTCTCTGTGTTTTCTTCATTCTTTTCCCTTTTGTCAACATCATAAACCAAACACACAGGAAATACACTGCAATACCATTCAATACACACAATAGTGAATTAATATAATTCACTAACAATATATTTTAATCCTATTCTCATTTCTGATTTCTTAATCCTATTATCATTTTGACAGAGTAACGGCATATAAAATCCTTCAATTATAATGCCACATATTTTATTTGGGCATTATAATTGCGTTTATAACTAAATTACCAAAATATCCTTGTTCATAAATATTATTAAAATACCCTTTTCATAATAATTGCCAAAATACATTTTTCATAGTAATTACTTTTTACTCGGGCATTACAACGGCATGATTCATATTTTAATCACTTCGTTTTGAAAACCTTATTTTAAAACATAATTTATAAAATCAAAGGATAAGAATCTTTATTCAAAATATCTTGTTAAGATATTTTGTAAAATATCTCAAAATATCTTCTAGGATATTTTGTAAAATATCTCAAAAGATAATATTTTGTAAAACTTACATTTAATCTTAAAACCATTTCAAAGAAATATTTTATAACTAAAACAATACTCTTTTTCTTTTCTTATTCCATTCCACCTCTAATCTTCTCCTTAACACATATTCTTTTCTTTTCTTTCTAAGATCAATATAAAGAGAGTGAAAGAGCTTACCTAAGACGGCCGATCTGAAATATTAGAGAGGAGAGAAAGAACTAAGATAGAGAGGATCCTTTTCCATCTACGTGAGAGAGGATAAGACTTTCTTCTTCTTTGATGCAACTCCAATATAAAGAGGACTAGAGGAAGAGCAAGAGAGCTGCTTCATTTCTCCTGATGTAACCAAACCAAAATAGAAGAAGAGAGTGTTTACAAAATAAGAGAGAAGCCGAGAGGGAGATATGAGAATTGTATGAGGGAGGGGCTCCTTTTATAGTGGAATAAAGGGCCAAGAATGATCCACCATGATCTCATCCAAAGGCTAGAATCCAACTTGGAGAGCAAGTTTGCTAAAGGATGAGTTGTCCTTGATGAGTCATGCATGTGATGATGAGAAAGAGAAGAAAGAAGATGATTAAACATGAAAGGGAAATGAAGTTATACGTGAAGGGGGTTGCACCTTGATGATTCACCTTATCTCAAGGAATATTAATCATTGCACCATGACTCATCACAAGAGAAGATAAGAGGAAAAAGGAAGAGAGTTATGTGTTGTTAAGAATCCAAGAAAGAAAGGAGAGAAGAAACCGTATGTGATTTACCCAAAGCAATCACAAATATCTCCTATCTTAATGTATGACTCATCATAAAGGAATCTTAGTAATCATTAGCTTGGTGACTCATCCTATCTAAAAGGAATAATAATCAATAGGCTGGCAATTTTGACACGACCCGATAATCCGACACGAACACGACACAAAATTAGCGGGTTTGGGTCTACATTAAACGGGTTTGTGTCATAAACGGGTCGACCCGTTTAACTCAGCTTGACTGGTCAGGTGGTGGGTCACCCGTGGGTGACCCGCTAGACACGATTAAGTTATTAACCTTTTTTTCTTTTTCTTTTTTTTTAATAAAAAAGGGGGGAAATAGAAAACACAATTTATGATTTTCTCATTTTCTGTTTTAGTCTATTCCCTCGAAAACACAAAGTGACAAACACTGTAAACACTAAACACAGAAAAGTTCAAAAATCAAAACCCTAACTTTTTCCCAAAAGTTCTTTTTTTCCTTCAGCTGCCGCCCGTGGTTTTGCTGCACAAACTTCCCATGGCTCTCCCAATCTATATATAAGGGACATCCCCTCTATCATTTGCTTCATCATCAAGCACATATATCCTTCTTGGATCATCAGTTTTGTTAGTCACACAAGGTTAATTTGTTGAATTCGTTGTTTTCAAGTTGAAGAGCAAATTAAGAAGCGAGTTGTGAAGAGTATATAGAAGATGAGTCAAACAAGCATAGCCGTTTTGGCAGCCAGTGTTGGAGTTGTGGAGGCCATGAAAGACCAGCTGGGGATCTGCAGGTGGAATCATGTCATCAGATCAACGCAGCAAAATGCCAAGAACCATCTCAGGTCCATGTCTCAGGCCAAGAGCCTTTCTCCTTCAACTTCTGCAATGGTTCTGAGCAAAGCAAGAGAGGAGAAACTGAGGCAGTCAGAGGAGACTTTGAGGACGGTCATGTGCTTGAGCTGTTGGAGTCCCAAGACTCCCAATTGAATTGAGGCACAAGTCATCCAATCTTCGTTTTTTAGTCTTGGAGGAATGACGGATTAGTAGTAGAAATTTGAGTTTCCAGAGTTGTAGGGAAAAGATTATTATTATTTTTTATTTTTTATTTTTTTTTAAAAAAATCACTTTTAATCTAAACGGGTCGTGTCGGGTGACCCGTGAAATTATTGTGTTCATGTTGTGTCTTTAGCCTCGACCTGTTAACATAAACGGGTCATGTACGATGTCTAGGCTAAACGGGTCACAGGTCTTAACGGGTCGTGCTGGGTGACCCGTTTTGCCAGCCCTAATAATCGACATTCACCAAAATATCTCATATCTTAAGTTTTGATCTAAGGATAGAGATAGATACTTGTGCATCAAGTTTGGATCAATGTTTGAGGATTTGCACATGGGTAGATGACTCATTTATTTCCGAAGGAATATAATAATAATTACTCATCAAGATATTTTCTAACCTTAACCAACTAGAATTGATTTCAAACTAAATATAATAATTCTCTAACCAAATTCCTTTGAGATTAAGTATTGATGGCTAGGATTGATCAAGAACTCGTCTAAGGTCAAGAATATGTAAAGGTGTGCCATGACTCATCAAAAGAAATGATGAGAATTGATAAAAATCAGAAAAACAAGTGTTCGGACGAGATTCTGCAATTCTGCAGAATGTCGCTCGATCGATTGATTATGTCGCTAGATCAACAATGTCTATTGATATAAAATCGCTCGATTGATTATTATGTCGATTGATCGATTCTAATTGCTAAAACGTCGCTCGATCAATTCTATAATCACTCGATCGACTTTGACTTAAATTTGATTTCCAAATCCGTTTCAACTCTCATACACTATTTAATCACTTAAATATTTATACCTAAATGGATGAATATTTATTCCATATATATATATATATATATATATATATATATATATATATATATATATATATATATATATATATATATATATTATTCTTATTATTAGACCTTAAATCATATTTTAAGATATTTTATTTAATATCTTAAAATATAAGGTATCACATAGTGCATGCGTTTAAGTTTTAACATTTCCTAGCAACATTATTGGCCATTCAATTTATTTGCTTTAGTTTGTAGCTGTTGGATTTTAAATATGGATTACAACTGTATGGCATAGAGATGTGAGAGTTATATGGTGTTCTGCATAACTCCATGAGCTTAGTAATCCAACAACTTGAAATGATTGAAAATTTTCAAAATCCTAATCAATGGTCAAGATCAATGCTACTGCAGACATGCCTCCGGTTTCACAAAAAATGGACTGGAGGATATTTTTGAAGTTGGTATTTTTTACGCGTGTTACAGCCTACAACCACGTCCTGCGTTGATTTTCGAAAACCTCTTCAATGCTCGTCAACTCCCACAGGACACAATCCTTTAGCCTCCTTTAGGTCTAGCCGTTTAGGGGCTTTTCTATTTTCTTTTCACTGAGATTTCATATCAGAGACTTTCAGCCTTGAGAGTTGAGAGTTGAGAACGCTTTAGGGTTCCATCACTTCTGTGAATCGTGATGAAATCCAATGGCCTGCCACACGATCTGCTACTTTTTTATCATCTGATTCGTTCATTGTGAGGCATGACGAAGATGACGCCAAGGAGGGAAGCTTGAGAAGATAAAATATCTACAACTGCAAGTCTATAATGATGGAAGGGGAGGTCTAATGAGAAAAATTTAATGTTCCATTAAATGCTTTGTCTGCCATTTCACCTATCAATTTGAACCACTAGTTCCCATCCAACCATTGGATTGTTTGGATCCAACAGTTGGAGGTTGGCCTTGTCACCATTGGTGCGATTTAGGTCGTTCGATGGGTATTCTCCTACCCAATTTCCAACTAGGCCTCTTCACTCGTTCTCTTTTTTTTTTTTTTTTTTTTTCAGCTTCTCTATGTTGTACCTCCATTTTTGTCACTCAATTCAAGAGCTTTGCGTGATATCTTGATGTGTTTACAATATTTTGATATGATATTCATGCCTCCTAAGGCTTCCACGAAAGATTTTCCACTAGTTCTACTCCAGTATTGAGGAATTGAAAAAAGATAAATACTAGAGTATGGGAGGCCAAGACCGAGGCCTTTTCATGTGTTTCGGACCTTCGGTGTTTTACAAAATCTTAACCCCCTCGGCCCTGCCATAATACTTCGAGTTTATGACCTAGGCACATCGAGTGTTAAAGTGTGAAGATTTTGTATCTCTAATCTCTTCTCTTTTATCCTTATGAGTTTTGGTTTTGTTTTGTGTTCGTGTTCCCTTCCTAATGTTTTATTTCCCTCAGAGGGTACACGTATAGGCTCAGACTACTCTATAGGACAAGAATCATACTCATCCTGTTTGTTTCCTCTGCAACTCTGCCTTTATGCTTTACATGTTACTAGTTACTATTCTTTATGTTCTTTATAAATTTACAATCATTTCTTAGTTCACATGTTAGTTTGTTTTAAGATTATTAGTGTTTATAGTCTCACAGTTAAAGATTACCAATGTTTATAATATGGTTTTTTTTATTATTAAAAAAATTATTATGTAATAATCACACATTGCCTGTAATCTGCCATTTTCTTATAATCTCTAATCTGTTCAAAACTTGATATTGGCAAAGTATTGATTGTATTGTGTTTGTTATATAATTTATAATTATGTTATATATTGATTTGTTTGCATCAAGGAAATACATTGCTAATGCTATGTTGTATTTTGTTATGGAACATTCCTGCAACTATTTATTTTGGTAAGTTATATTACGTTATACAGTGTTATATTATTACTTATTTTGTAATTTTAATTATCAATGTTCTTCTGAGTAACTAACATTACACATATGGCATAATAGTTGCTTCAAAGGGCTCAAATATCTTCATTTAGCCAACATTCTTTTTCGGGACTTGATAGTCATTGCTATTTGCTATCTTATAAGGTATTTGCCTCATTAATTAGTGTAATTGTGTAACTATTTTTGTTTTAATTGTGTTTTCTGCCATGTTGTGTTTGTATGTTTGTTCCTTGTTTAAGTTGTTTGTTAAAAATTAGTCATGTTCTATGCTACTTAAAAATATGTCATGTTAGAATCTGAGTTATGTTAAATTAATATACTAGTTTGTTTACTTAGAACCCATTCTTTATTATTTTTAGAATTTAAGTATAGTTATGGAAAAACTGATATTGTATGTACAAATTTTGAATTTATGTTTGTTAAAAATATGCTATATTGAGTTTTTTTGTTAGATGGATGTAAGTATTTTTGTTTTAGTTGTGTTTTCTGCCATGTTGTTTTAGTATGTTTTTCCTTGTTTAAGTTGTTTGTTAAAAATCAGCCATGTTCTATGCTACTTAAAAATCTGCCACGTTATAATCCACTATGTTAGAAGCTGATTTGTGTTAGATTAATATGCTAGTTTGTTTACTTAACTTAGAACCCATTCTTAATTGTTTTTAGAATTTATGTATAGTTAAGGAAGATACAAGTCAATCTATAGAAGTCAATCTAGCTATGTGTGGGGATGACACGATGATAACTCCTTCCCTAGAAGATGAAGCCCCAACTATGGGTCCTATTACTGATGAAGATCCTGAAAGAATGCATATGAAAAGAAACAAAGGCGGAAGACTTCGCCTGTTTGGAATGACTTTGTTATTGTAGAAGTTGGTGGAGTCAAGAAATCGCAGTTTAAGTGGTGCAAAAGGTTGTTTGCCATTTCCAGCTCAAGTTCTAGCTCTACACTTGGCAGGCATCTGGTTGCATGTCTCAAATATGTGGCTGCCAACAATAACCAAAAGTCCATTGCCCTTAATCTTGATGCGATGAGGGATCTAATTGTGTCAAATTATACTTTCAAGATCCAGAGAACTTGTTGCGCACTTGATTCTTTGCCATGATTATCCTTTTAATATAGTGGAGCATGAACAAGTTCTGTAAGTCCTTAAATCCACTTTGGAAGAAGGTTAGTCGTGCAACTATTAGGAATGACTGCTTTACTACGTACAACATTGAGAATAAGAAGTTGAAAACATTGTTGGGGAAGGGGCAGTGGACGAGGTCAACATCACCACAGATACGCGGACAAGTGCACAAAGAGTGTCATATATGGTGGTGACTTGCACTTTATGACATCTGATTGGTTCCTTCAGAAGAGAATTTTGAATTTTTGTAACGTACCACCTCCACATAGCAATGTTGTTATTGCTGACAAACTTTGAAAGTGTTTTGGTGATTAGGGCATTGAGGACAAGGTATTTACAATAACAATTGATAATGTTAAAGCAAATGATACTGCCATCATAATTCTTAAAGATGATTTCGAGTTAAGGGAAGTCTTGCCTATTGGAGGTCAATTATTTCATGTGCGATGTTGTGCTCATGTTACTAACTTGTTGGTGCAAGCAGGACTTGCTGAAATTGGAGACATAATTGATTCAGTTAGAGAGGGTATCAAGTATATTTTGGCTTCTGAGAGTTAGTTGAGAAAATTTAGTGATATTGCTAAATGGTTGCAACTCCCTTCCAAGAAATTGACTTTAGATGTCCCCACACGTTGGAATAGCACTTACATGATGTTGGCGACAGCCGTACAATTCAAAAAAGTATTTCCTAGGTACCATCAAAGTGATCAAGCTTTTCAATGGTTAGTAAGTCCTGAAGAATGGGAGAAAGTTGAGAATGTGAACCAACTTTTGTCAATTTTCAATGAGGTGATTAACATAGTATCTTGCAGTGAATACCCAACTTCAAATCTGTTTCTACTTGGGGTTTGGAGGATGAAAGAAATATTGGGTTTGAAGTGTAAGGATATAATAATGAGTACATCAGGGCAACGGTGAGTAAAATGAGTAATAAGTTTGAGAAGTGTTGGGGTAATTGCAATTTATTGATGGCACTAGCAGCTGTGCTGGATCCGAGATACAAAATGAATTTGATAAATTTTTGTTTCCCTCTAATTAACCTAGAGCCTAAAGCTTCTATGAACATTGATAATGTCTAATCTGTTCTTCATGAGTTTTATGAGGTATATGTATCGGTTCATAATTCATCTATTTTGCAACTGCAACGAAGTGCTCAGGAAAATTTCCGTTCTACAAGTGGTTCTACTACAGTTGCTACAGTCAAAGCTCCTACTGGTTGATCAAGGTTTTTGGAACACATAAGAAATAATGACATTGTTCGACCCGCTAAAACAGTTTTGGATGTATATCATGAAGAGGACATTTACATATGTGAAGAGGATGTCAATAAAGAAGACATAGATACTGAGTTTGAGGCTTTGGCATGGTAGAAATTTAATGCCTTGAAGTATCGTATCTTGTCTAAGATGGCGTGAGATATTTTAGCTGTTCCAATCACTATAGTAGCATCGGAATCATCGTTCAGTGTTGGTGGTAGAGTCATTAATCCTCACCAAGCGACATTATCCACCAAAACATTAGAAATGATCTTGTGTGGGCATGATTGGGCAAGGGCATTACATGAACTCAGAAAAAACTCTGTAATAGATGAAGATGAAGCTATAAGTGAGACTTTTATGCACATTTTTATTATGTGTTAATTATTTCTTTTAAGGCACTATAGTAAGTTGTTAACTTTTTTCTCTTTATTTTTGTAGAAAGTGGTTGAAGTAGACTTACTGACACTATCATGACTCAAGAAGTTCAAAGTTGTAGGGACTATATATGTAATTTGAATTTAGTATTGTATTTTGAACTGTTGTTTCATACTCCTATCTTAATTTTAGGCTTTTTGTTGGAAAATCTATGTAGTCAAGTAATTAATTTCTGAAGTTGAGGTAATCTACTTTGTTCTCTATTATACTTTTCAAACAATTTATGTGTTATTTATAAACCTCCCTTAACATATTTATCAAGGTTTTTGGAACTTTGAGTAAATAAATGCAAGGGAGTAAAAATATCTAACCATTTTTTTTAAAAAAAAGTGTATGCATGTCCTTCTCCTTAAATAAGAAAGAACTTTGGTATGATATTCTCTTTTAAGTATTGTCTTAGCTAATAAAATATATGTTGAAACTGTTGAGATGATGTTTCTTCTAAACCTGCTACCATTTCCTAATTTTTTGTGAAACATACTTGTTCACTGCAGAAAGTCACTGTTGTGTTATGTACTGAATTGCAGGAAATATATTGTGTATCCAATTTTGATTTTTGAGTGATTGAGATTGTTAAGGGTTTAGTATCCTCCGTATCTCTTGACTGTTTTAAATGCATCATGTTTTGTCTCAAGCATCAAGTTGTCTCGGTATCTCTATGAGATTGTGTTTTCGTTGAATTTAGATAGTGATTGAAAAATACATGGACTTCTAAATTTAACAGTGTGCAACAAAATATTAAATGCGGAATTTAAAGGAGACAAATATTTTGTTGACGAAGTGAAAACTCAATTAAGAGAAAAACCACTCAGGGGCAGCCAAACCCAGGATATCCACTATTCAGAAGACAAAGCTAGATACAAAGCAGTAACACTCACATACCCCTGATGCAGTGGTCGTACCTTGCTCTCTAACGTGTAACCCAACACGAACGCTTCCCAACCAGGTCTTCTACATGAAGGGGTCTTCAATGGAGTCCTTTACCTTAGGGCCAACCCCTAAGATAGACTTCACAGCTGATCAAATCACACACTTGGCAAGGCTTTAGAGGAAATATCACATCTCTAAGCTGTAGAGAATTCACCACCGAATTCTGTGTTGAAAGCATGGCTAGAGCCTCTTATTTATAGGCTTAGGAAACCAAAAATCGACTCAAAAATGGATTCTGAGACACGCGCGTCCAGACGGGAGCCAGGGACGTCCGAACGGGTCAAGTTTTTCTTGTCCGGAAAGTAATTCTGGAATTTTCTGAAGGGTCGTCCGGACGGGAAAATCATTCCGTCCGAACGCTTCTTGTGGTCGTCCGGATGGTCAGTTGACAGCACTTTTTGTCCGCTTTCCAACGACGCCAATTTCGTCCCAATCCGATATTTGAGTAAAAAGTTATGTCCAAAATACCAGAGGGCGTCCGGACGGCTTGACCGAGCGTCCGGACGGTCAACTGCAACCGCCTTTCCAAAATAGTACTGAAAGCTCCCATAACAAGGCCACGTCCGGATGGTTGCACTTCGGCTGCACGAAATTACCATAATAAGGCTTGAAGCGTCCGGACCTTGAAGGCTAATGTCCGGACGATTGAGCTGGTGCACGCAATTTCCATATATGAAGCTTGATCGTCCGCAACATGAAGACTGACGTCCGGACGGTTGAACTTGGTATGCACGTTCTTGCCTTATAGAGGACAACGTCCGGACGGGATAACACATCGTCCGGACGGTAGCAGCCGTCTTCCCATAAGTGTGTCTTGAGGCAGAAACCCTAATTCTTGTCAAACACTGAATGGCGTCCGGACGGTATAACCACGTCGTCCGGACTGATGCACTGAAACACTGGGATTTTCTCGAACTCTGAAGAGCGTCCGGACGATTTGCCATTACGTCCGGACGTATGCAATCTTGAACCGTTCGAAGCTTCTACAACACTGATGGGCGTCCGGACGGAAAGATCTCGTCTTCCGGACGGATGTTGCTAACTGATGAGCGTCCTGACGGAATACCACGTCGTCCGAACGGCTGACAGGGAACCGAAATAAATCCTTGAAAACTTCACAGAATCTTCTCGAAGAACATAGCTGAAGAGTAGACTTTGGATAAAGCAGCATCCCTGTGAAAGCAACAACATTACATAAAAGTGATTTTGTCCAACAGAATGCAGCCAACACAAAAACTAACAAACTCTCCCTTTGGCCATTCTGGGACAAAAATTACATGACCGGTTAAAAATACAATCCCGGTCTAAATCAAAACTTACTCCCCCTTTTTGTCACAAAGGGACAAAGGGTAAAACAAAGTAATGAGAAAAACCACAACTATTACTCCCCCTCAATGTCTCATAAGTACAAGGGTAAACAAAGTAATAATATCCACAAACAAAAACTTTCTAAAATCCAAAACAATAGGAGAATATAGAAAAGTATGCAAGTGGCCCAAAAGAGAGGAACATAAATCCTCCAAGTATCAAATCCCAAGACTTTTGGAAATTGAACATCCGACTTCAACAATAGTCAGTTTTCCAAAGGATGCATCTGTCAAACATTGTGCTGGGTGCCGCTGGATGTCATATTCCTAAATCAAAACCAACCAGAAATACTTCTAAAAATACCATTAGATCCTGTTAGTTCCAAAAATAATGTGGTATTCAAGACGGCTGTCAAATGGATGCCAAAGAGAAATATAAGCAATGCAGCTATTCATAAGGCATAAAAGATCAACCCAGCACACAGACAGAAAAGGATTTTCATGCACAATATCTCAAAAAAATATCCCAACAAATATTCCAATATTCTAAAAGCACAAAGACTTAAAAGAATAACGGAAGACACAATGAAGATCATGGGATGAGAAGAGATGTGCACAGAATGCCAAAATCTAGGGAGAAATCCACGAGAAAAACACACAACATGCCATGATAAATCAATAAACATGCAAAGATGTGTGTATGGCAGAAAAAGAGACGGAAGTCTTAAACCTGTAGAGATCCCATCCGGACGTGTCACTTAACCATTCGGACGGTTACTGCTAGGCAAGACTGCGCTTGTCCGGACGAAGAATAGGTCCGTCCGAATGCTTCACACTTGAAAATCTGAAACTTGAGGAAAATATGCAGAAAAATATTTTTCCCAAAAGTTAGCTTCATAACACGTATGTATAATCAACTGATAAAGCAGTCAAATAGCATTGCAAAAATATGCAAAGATATAAATGAGAGTTAAGTATTCAATAAGCACAAATTTCCCTGCAGATAGAAATTTTAAATAGATTACTCAACTCATGCAATGCGTGTGTGTGTGAAGACTTTCTCAATAAGGTATGAAATTCACTGATATGACAAAAAGCAACCAAATTTTCCAAACAAAAGAGAAAATCAATGAAAGATCAGCCAAAAGTCAAACCTTATCTCACTAGGGCCTAGCCACCCTCATCTGATACACTCCCCCTAAGATGCAGCACCTAATTGTTTTACTTGTACCATGAAGGACAAAGTAAAATTTTTACTTGCACGTAGAGGACAAGGCATATAGCAAACTCAGCACATAAGCAGTGAATATACAATTTAAAAGCGCATAATGCATATGATTTACTGCTTGATTCTTATGGTGCTGCAATCCTAGAGAGTACCAGAATTTTTTAGGCTCTAGGTTCAACTAGCATGTGGTCAATTTGACCATCTTAATCAAAGACCTCTTCTCTTATCTAGAATTTCTAGAAGCAAAAAGTCAGAAAATGAAAAGATGTACCTTAGGGTAGTCTTAGATAGTGCACATTTTCATCGCATGAGGAAAGTAACTATCTATCATTAAGATGCAACAGGAAAACTTAGCAGATATCATGCATAAACTCTCAATCATATATAAGCGTAGTTAATCAATGCATAATGAACTGAGATATCAGGCAAAAACACATGCAATATCTGAAAAGCAATCAAGAGAAAAATAAAATTCCGCATCTTCTCCCAATTTTATTTTATTTTATTTTTTGTTGAAAACAAATAAACAGAAAAACAACAAAGACATGCTTCGCCCGACGTGCTTTAACTGTCATCCCCAAAAATATCTGCAGATGTTTCTCAAGACAACAAGAGAAAATATGGGGATAAAATAAACGGTTCCTCAAACAGAATGCAAGGCATGAGTACGATATGACAAGATAAACAATGCAATGCAAACATACCTGACATGCACTAGGATTTAGGAACCAAAATCCTATGCATGGGAGACCTCACCTACTATGTGAGTCCACTCCCCCTTAAGGGTGAATTGTCTCATCCTTCCTCACCCATACCTTCTTTACCTGTGAGGCAGGGGTGTGAGCCATGTCCCAATTGATCAGTCTGATTAGGATATTCTTCATCATGTTGACAAGCCCTTCATTGGTTTGATTCTTCTTGGGCTTGTGAGGCTTCACTTTGAAGCATTCAGCTTTGATGTGGCCATACTTACCACAGTGATAGCATGAGGGAGAATCCCTTTGAGGATAATGCCATTGTTGCCAAAAAACATGATGAGGCTTAGAAGGTTTAGAGCTAGACTTACCTGTCTTTTGCTCTGTTTTCCTGATCCAAGGCTGCTGATGTCGGATTTGAGGACAGTGTGGCCTGATGTGTCCAGAGACACCACAATGATAACAGGTAGGCTGACTTCGTTTGCTGAAATGCTTCTTGAAGGGCTCTGCAAATTTAAGATTAGCATTTTCACAAACAACAAAATCCTTACCTCTTTGAGATATATGCCTCCTATGGGGCGGGACATATTTATCTAAAGAGGTTTTCTCAATAACGCCCATTTTGGAGTCCTCCTGCTTCTTCCAAGGTCTGCGAGATTTTAACACAACACAATTTGGTCTAATATGACCAATTTTCCCACAATTATGACAAATAGGAACAAACTTACCTTGTGTTCCTGAATCCTTGGAGTTAGGCATCACACATTTATCTAAGCAAGAATTTTTAGAACAAGCTGCATCTACTATCACATGCTTAATACCAACAGAGTCTAATTCAGAATCAGAAGCATGTGAAGTAGAAGTATTTAAATCAGCAGTCAAATCAGGCTTGTTTGAAATATCTGAATGAATACACAGCATGCTTTTCAAATTATCACTTGAGAATTTTTTTAGGAGATCTTCAGATTCTTTTAATTTATTCTCAAGTGTATCAATAATGTCAAACAACATGGTATTCTCAGATCTCAAAGAGTCAATCAAAGCATGAGATTCAGATAACTGAACAATCAAATACTCTTTTTCTTGCTTCACCTTTTTAAGCTCTTTAGAATGTTGAGCATTCTTCAATTTATTAAAAACCTTAAAGAGCTTAATATCAGAATCTTCATTAGAAAACTGAGAAGAATTCATGATAAAAGGTGTAATAAAAAAAATAGAAGTCACAAGAGATGAGGATCACACTTAGGAAATAAATCCTAAACAGAGTGTACCTGCTCTGATACCAATTGAAAAATAAATGGACTTCTAAATTTAACAGTGTGTGTGAACAATGTGCAACAAAATATTAAATGCGGAATTAAAAGGAGACAAATATTTTGTTGACGAAGTGGAAACTTAATTAAGAGAAAAACCACTACGGGGCAGCCAAACCCAGGATATCCACTATTCAGAAGACAAAGCTAGATACAAAGTAGTAACACTCACATACCCCTGATGCAGTGGTCGTACATTGCTCTCTAACGTGTAACCCAACACGAACGCTTCCCAACCAAGTCTCCTACCTGAAGGGGTCTTCAATGGAATCCTTTACCTTAGGGCCAACCCCTAAGATAGACTTCACAGCTGATCAAATCACACACTTGGCAAGGCTTTAGAGGAAATATCACGTCTCTAAGCTGTAGAGAATTCACCACCGAATTCTATGTTGAAAGCATGCCTAGAGCCTCTTATTTATAAGCTTAGGAAACCCAAAATCGACTCAAAAACGGAGTCTGAGACACGCGCGTCCGGACGGGAGCCAGGGCCGTCCGGACGGGTCAAGTTTTTCTTGTCCAGAAAGTAATTCTGGAATTTTCAGAAGGGCCGTCCGGACGGGCAAATCTTTCCGTCCGGACACTTCTTGTGGCCATCTGGAAGTCAGTTGACAACATATTTTGTCAGCTTTCCAACAACGCCGATTTCGTCCCAATCCGATATTTGAGTAAAAAGTTATGTCCAAAATACCAGAGGGCGTCCGGACGGATTGACCGAGCGTCCGGACGGTCAACTGCAACCGCCTTTCCAAAATAGTACTGAAAGCTCCCATAACAAGGCCATGTCCGGACCTTGAAGGCTAACGTCCGGACGGTTGAATTGGTGCACGTAATTTCCATATATGAAGCTTGATCGTCCGCAACATGAAGACTGACGTCCGGATGGTTGAACTTGGTATGCACGTTCTTGCCTTATAGAGGACAACGTCCGGACGGGATCACACATCGTCCGGACGGTAGCAGCTGTCTTCCCATAAGTGTGTCTTGAGGCAGAAACCCTAATTCTTGTCAAACATTGAATGGCGTCCGAACAGTATAACCACGTCGTCCGGACGGATGCACTGAAACACTGGGATTTTCTCGAACTCTGAAGAGTATCCGGACGATTTGCCATTACGTCCGGACGTATGCAATCTTGAACCGTTCGAAGCTTCTACAACACTGATGGGCGTCCGGACGGAAAGATCTCTTCGTCCGGACGGATGTTGCTAACTGATGAGCGTCCAGACAGAATACCACGTCGTCCGGACGGCTGACAGGGAACCGAAATAAATCCTTGAAAACTTCACAGAATCTTCTTGAAGAACATAGCTGAAGAGTAGACTCTGGATAAAGCAGCATCCCTGTGAAAGCAGCAACATTACATAAAAGTGATTTTGTCCAACAAAATGCAGCCAACACAAAAACTAACAGTGGTGATTTATTTATTATGTTGTGTCAAAATGTACTTAAATCTGAATCTGATACAAAAAAAAATCAGCATTGGAACCTTCATTTTTAGATTGTTAATTTTTTCATATACTTTGGTTTCATGAACTCTGTTATTCCTCTCTTCCTGTAAGTTCAATGTTTATTTTCTTTGTGAATTGAGCAAGAGTTTATTTTTACTTTTACTTTTTCAATATCAGAATTTGATTAGGCCTGTTAAGCAAGCTTCGAATTTATGTGAACATATTGCAATGCCAATGCCTGTAACGCCCCGCCTTTTACAAAAAAGCGTAAGTGAAAAATTTTGATTTTCACGTGACATTACGACATCATTAGAGTTATAAATTGGCAGCAAAAAATATAATTATCCAGCAGACTTGGATTTAAATAACACAATAGAGCTTCTAACTAAAATACTTAGAACAAATACATGGAAACATGTATCAATAGTGACACAAAAGAATACATAGAAATTTTAGCAACCTTCTCAACATAAAATGTTATAACCACAGAAGACTACAAACAAAATACAATCTATGTGTCCTTAGCTTTAAAACCTCTTGAGCTCTAATCTTCATCTATAAAAACCTGCACCAATATACATATATATATATATATATATATATATATATATATAGAAACAAAAACACAAAATACCCTAAGTGAGTTCACTATTTTCAATAATAATATGAATGCTGATTTATTTATGAAATGTAACACAATGAAATAAAATTAAATAAATAAATAAGGAAATGGCATGACAGTTTTATATGCAAAGTTTAATTATCATCTTTTGCACTCTTCTCGTGATGGAACCTACGGTCTGGATTAACGCGTTGTGGGAACCTACGGTCCCAGCTGGCAATACCTTCACCCCCCGCTGTATTAGCCAACTCTCACTTAAAGCTTATTTTATCTGGGGCTAGGAACCTAAGGTCCCAGCTGGCCTGTAAACCTACGGTTACAGCATTTTAGCACAAACAAATTAAATAAAGCAGTAAACACAATATTATGGAAAATCCACCAGTTTCGTCCTCAGTAAGTATAGAGATACTTCACTCACTACACAGTCTATTTCTAACCCAAATAAACACCCACTCGGTTGATCAAAGAGCCCATACACCCAACACCAAAATTCATCAAATCTATCATAAAACTGGGGACATGGCCGATACTCATCTCACAAACCTATTCACTGTCATCTTCCTCAATCCAAAACACAGTCCAGCCAACCAACAAACACAACCCAAAAAATCATCAAATACTAGGAATCAAACTTTAACCCAAACACTCAAAACTGATAATCGGTCAACACCCATAAAAATAACAAGAAATTCTATAAATCACAAACATCCAATTTATCTATTAATAACACTAAATCACTGGAATTTTACCTTTCGGAATTTTTACGAAAAATCCACCAGAAAAACTACTGAAAATCGCCCCTAACGGATCCTCTGATCCTCTCTTTTCTCCCCACGATCGGTCCACCAGAGACCCACGAAGGTTCGGGTCTCTTGGCTCCGGGTCCAGAAGCTCACCAGAATTTGTCTCGCCGAAAATCGGCCTCTGCTCTGCTGGACGACGCCGTCAGCCCACCGTCGACTCACCGGAAATCGAGCTTCCGGTCGGGTCTCCGTTCATCAGCTCTGCGCACGGGTTTGCCGGATTCGCTCCCTCCAGCGACCTCCCTCACCAATCGGTCTCTCTCTCTCTCTCTCTCTCTCTCTCTCTCTCTCTCTCTCTCTCTCTCGATTCTGTCTCTCTCTCTGTTTCACTCTCTCAATCGGTTTCAATGTCTCTTGAACGAAACAGAGAAAGAAGAAAACAGGAAGAAGGAAAGAGAAGAGAAGAAAAAGAATTAGGAAAGAGGAAGGCTTGGGTCTCACTCAATGTCTCTCTCAGACTCTCCTACTCTCTCTCCATCTCTTATTCTCACTCGGATTCTACCGAGAAGAAGAAAAGAATAATGAAGAAGAAAGGAAAGAAAGAAATATATAAAAAGAAGAAGGAATAGCTCAGTGATTAACACTGATAGTGCGAGTTTCTGTTGAAGGAGGGGCTAATTTATAATGTTGTTGAACTTGCTCAGCAAGTTTGGCTTGCACAAGTGACGTGAGGGAGATGACGAGAGGGTTGAGCTGTCCAGAAGAAATGATGCATCGAATCTCCTCAAAGATATCAGTACAGATTAAGTTAATCTGTAGGTATTTTTACATTAGGTCTTTATCATTTTAATTTCTCATCAGGGTATAATTTTAAATCCATATGGAACCTAGTTCGTTTCATAATTAGTGTTAATTTTTGCATAACATTATTACTCTGATAATATTATTACACTGAATAATATTAGGCCAAAATAATATTATGTACATTAAATATTACATAATAATATTATATATAAATAATATTATTCCAATAAATATTCTCATATAATAATATTAAGAATATTATTATCCCAGATATTTAGGTTTGTTTATTAATCAATTAAAAACAGGTGGCGCATAAATATGCAATTATCAGAATAATGTCGATCGAGCAATTAAAAGTGTGAATTAATCGTCATAGATCTTAAATTCTATTTAAGATGCTTTGTCTTAAAATCTGGGGTATTACAATGCCCTATCGATTGCCTAAGTTCTATTCTTAGCTAATAAAATATGTGTTGAAATTGTTGAGATAATGTGTTTGCTTCTGTGTTTTTGTGAAATATACTTGTTCATATAATAATGCTTTCCTGTTTTCACCATGCAATTGAATGGTCCATTTGGCTTATTGTAGTTTGAATTTGTTCTTAGCCATGGCTGATATGTGGCACATGAACCCACGTTAGTTTCTGCCCCAACACTTTCTTTTTCTCCTTTTTTTTTTTTTTGTGATTTAGTGGTGTCTTTTACAGTTATACCTCTTGCTTTAATAATCTGGTTTTAGAATAATGTCACAATCCCTAAAAGAAGCATGATAATTGCTAGGTAGTTTTTAACTCCTAAGTGATCTCTCTATTCTACATGCTAAATAAATCTCAAGTGATAGAGCTCCCTTGACATGCTTATCAAGGTTGAAGAACTTTGAGTAAACAACGCAAAGGAGTAAAAATATCTAACAAACTTTTTTTTTAGTGAATGCAGGGTGGCAAGTGGCTACCCTTGAGTAATCATTGTTTTAGGTTATAATTTGTGTTGTCTTACGTAAATTTTTCTTTATTTGTAATTATTTTTTCAAGGAGCTTCCATAGTTTCGTGTTAAGGCAATAAGGCTGGTCTAATTTTGAGTGATGCAGATTGGGTATCTTTTCTTGCATAATAGCTTACTAGTTAATAGTTTCCCTTGAAGATGACAATGCAATTTAGAATTTTGTCTTACTTATTTCTACATTTCCAAACTAACACTGCTGCAGAAAGTCACTGTTGTGTGATGCACTAAATTGCAATTTACAACTTATTCATGTAACTGTTACTTGGTTTTACATGAATTTTGTCCAGCAAAAGTGTTTGGTTTTGCATGAATTTTGTCCAGCAGAAGTGTCAACATCACATGGGAAGTGCAACCCTTTAGAGTTGAGATTACATTGTTTTAAGTTGTAATTTTTGTTGTATTTTAGTTATTTATGTAAATTTTATCTCTTAGTTAGTTCACTTGTACTTCTTTCATATTTTTGTCTCCCATTTTTGTTGTATTTTAGTTATTTATGTATTTTTGTCTCCCATTTTTTTTTTCATATTTATAATTCGAGATTTATTTTTTCGAAGTTGCTTGTAATTTTGTTAATTCTCGAAATAAGTTATTTGGTATCTTTAGAATGAAGTTTGTGTTTAATAATTTCTCTAATCACATTTTAAAATAATATTAAAAACAAATTAAACGATCGCTAATGAGACGAGTTGCTCAAATAAGGCTCGAATGGCTTTTTAACTGGGCTCGGGCTTGGAATCAGATCAGTCTCTTTTAAAATATTAACTCCAGCTCGTGCTCGAGCAAAACCGATCTGTTTGAGTACCTAACTCGACTCGACATGGTTTACTTAGAGAGCTTGAGCTAGGGTGTTTATCTAGCGAACCAAGTTCGGACAAGGATTTCTAAGCCTGACTCGAGCTTGAGTTCGGCTCATTTAGAGGGCCTGTTAAACGAGTCAGTCCTGAAATTGTCAAACTCGACTCGGCACAGCTCGATTACAACCCTAGTTAGGGCTACCGAATCTGGATTTTTGGTCAAAGCCCGATAAAAAGAATGTGATAATAGTTGTAAAAATACCATTACTCTTCATTTAAACGTGCTACCTTCTCTCATTTTCTTTCACATGGCCATTTATCTTCTCTTTCTATTTTCATTATTATTTTTTTGAGAATGAACTGGCTTATCCTTTGAGCCGCCCTGATTTTTGCCTATTATGATAAACATGTGCAAATTCTATGCTTCCAATTTTCCAAAAATCGTTCTGTAGAGCATTTGGAGGTTACTAATGCTCCGTTTTGTGAGTATTTTATGTTGGTAACATTCTGGTTGACAAACACACTTTATGTAACGGTTGCATTTTAAACAGTATCATCGGTCTTATTCAAAATCTTCAAGTTATATGGACAGTGTTTATTTCAAGCCATGTGCCTTGTCACAAGTTTCTAGAAGATGTTCATGAAGATTCCATGCAAATTCCAAGTCAGCTAGCCGGTTCTTGTGCAACCGTTCGGACGGGCCTTTGAAGGCATCCGGATGTCTAGCAATGTCTAGAAGCTTTAGCGTTGAAGAAGTCCGGACGTCAGGGCAACACCATCCGGACGCTAGGTCAAGCTTCTCCAATTTCTACATGGAGTTAGATTTCAGTCGACACTTATTTGGGAAGTTTCTACAAGACGTCCAGACGACGTGGCAACACGTCCGGCGCTACCTAGAGTTCCAGAATATTCCGAGTTTCCTTTACGGACTCATAAAAGAGTGATAGTGAAGACCATCCGGATGCTCGTCCAAGCCGTCCGGACGTGGACCTGTTATGGGAAGAATCGAGCTATTCTGGAAAGGCTGTCGCAGAAGACCGTTCGGACGAGGCTAACTTCCGTCCGGACGCCAACTTGTCAGAGTCCGAATTTGAGTTGAAATAGGATTTGGAAAGCCTATATAAAGAGGGCTCTAAGCTTGTTATTTAAAAAGAATTCAATATAGAATTTCATAGTGCTTAGAGAGTGTGTTTAGGGAGAATTGAAGATCCACTAGCTCTCTAGCAGTTGTCGGTGTGTGCTACCATTGTTCGTGTGAAGTCTATCTTAGGAGTCGGCCCTAAGGTAAAGGAATTCATCAAAGACCCCTTCAAGTAGGAGACTTGGTTGGGAAATGTTCACGATAGGCTTTGTGTTATAGTTAAAGGTATGATTACTGCAATAGGTTTTGTGAGTACGAGTGCTTTGTAACTTGTTTTGTCTTTAGATAGTGTTTCCTAGATTTGGCTGCCCCGGAGTGGGTTTTCTTTTCACAGAGTTTCCACTTCGTCAACAAATATCTTGTCTCTTTTATTTTTCGTATTTAAGATATTTTGTTGCACACGAACACACAATTGGTTGTTTAGAAGTCATATTTTATTTTCACGTTTGTTTTGACGTAAAATGTTTTTCGTCGTAAAATATTTTCAATTAAATCATTTTTCAGAAAAAATAATTTCTCTGAAAATATTTTCCGGCATTTGGCTCTTATTAAAAAATTATGTCACTGGCCGGCAGGATTCCAGCCACTTTTACCGGATTCTAGCAATGGAGGCCGGAATCTAGCCTAGTACCGCTGGATTTCGGCGAAAGTGATCAGAATCCGGTTGGCTAGAATCTAGTCCTCCTGAATCCGGCGATAGTGACCAAACTTCGTTGGATTCCTGCAGAAATTTCTAGATTTTGGCACCACCGAATTTCGACCTATTTTGTCGAAATTTGGTTGTCGAATTTCGACAATCGGATACCAAAATTCGGGGACCTTCGACGGTAGATTCGGGTACCAAAATCGGATTCCCACAAACGTGCATGCAAAAATGAAAAGTTTAAATCCAGAAAACGATTTACAGTTTTCAAAACTGTAAATCGTTTTCCAAAAATTAAAGAAGCTTTTACGGTCAAACTGAAAATAATTTCAATTGACCATCATTTTTTATTACACCAAACACTGAAAAATAGTTTTGTGTTATTAAAATGAATTCAGAAGTTCATGAAGTATGCGAAAAAAATACTTTAATTCATATGGTTAAATTTCGTCCACTAAATTAACAAATTTCGTGTTTTCAAGGTTTTTAAACGACCTTAATGGATGTGATTCTTGTAGTGCACTAGGTGTGCCCAATCAGCTGTGAAGGGCAAATCATACTCTTACGCAGGAAAGGCAAAGTGGCATGATCAAGTTTCAATATAATTACTTCTCAAGAAAAGTAAAAAGTATTTGCCATAGAACATGTGATCTTATTGAAATAACCATAGTTTTGAGTCTATGGGATTGCAAGTAATTCTTCTTCGTTCTTTTTTTCTTTCTTTTTTTCTTTTGTTTTTTTATGAGCACAAGTAACTCTTATTTGTTGTCAAGAGAAAAGCTCTCCAGAAACACTTTCTTCTCTCTCCTAAAATATCCCTTCCCTTTTTTGAGCTTTTGGTTGCTAGGGGAGGAGGGAGCTTCGGCTCCCCCCATTCCCCCTACTTCCCTTTTCCTCCCTCCCTCACCTTTTCCCGCCTCTTCGAAAGTCTTATTCGCCTCTTCGGAGGTTCTATCTGCCTCTTCGGAGGCCTTATCCGTAGATGGCCCATGTTTACGGTTACTCCGGCTTCTTCTCCGCCACTGATGGACCGATTTCAGCCCCCTCATGTAGATCTCAACCTCGGTTCCGCCCCCTTTGTGAAGTTCTTGGATTTGTTTTTTTAAAATCAAATCTACCAACTTCAAAAACCTCCACCGCCACACACACCACTCCATAGTGTTTTTGGTTTGCTCTGTTTCCACCACCAGCCGCATCCAGTCTGGCCAACACGTGCCGGCGCGTGTCCCACATGCTCCCACGAGTAGATCTTACTTGCAAGTGCGTGTCCCACACGCGCCGATGTGTGGACTGTCCTCTGTTGCACGTGTTGTCCTCCTCCAAATCTCCCCGCTGCCGCCAATCTACTGTGGTGGTCCGTTGCATCCTAGCGTCCATCGCCAACACGTGGTTTTCACGCGCCAACACTCACCACTTTCTTTCGCCATGCCTTCTATTCCGAGTTTTTTCTAGTGTTTTTCCACAACTTTGTTTGTATTTTGCTACTTTCTTTGTGTTATTTGGGTTCCTTGTTGATGGATCATGTTCGATTCTTGGCAGTACTTTCCTTGCACTAACCACTTAACTGTGGTTGTTGCCTTTACCGCGTGGGACTCCTAACCGAGCCCTTTTGCTATTATGTACCGCCTTGTGAGGCCCTTAGAGAATCCCAAATCCTTTTTGGATCTATTGCTTATTGTTAGTGTTCTTATTTGTATAGTTTTTTTTTCGTTTGGGTTTTGTTGTTGGGAAGCCCACCCCGTTTAGTTTTCCTGTTTCCCTTGTCCCTTTATTGAATAGGAAAAAAAATGACTCTTATTTGTTCCTAATTAAATCAGGAAATGGTTATAAGAGATGATTTTTTCCACTCCTAATCCGAAAGGAAGGAGTGGACGATCCTAAAAACGAAAAATCGCTCTCAACAGACCCAACGCAAGCTAAAATAGTGCGAAAATAAATACAAAAGGTAGAAAATGAGTCAAACAAATTACTCGGTCCTCTCAAGGGGCCGCACAAGGCGGTTACATAAGCAACATGGGCACAGATTATGGCGAACCAATCTGAACTCCTAAGAGCCGACAACAACCATCAGAAAGAGGCTGAAGCCGAACATACACTGTCATAGTCCGATGTATGGACTGTAGGAAAGAGACGAACCAACACAAATTCGGTTACAAAAGACTCCACCATAAGATCAAAATGCCTAAGAGTTGGGAGACAGCAACCCACTCAACAAACAAGCAACAAAATACAAACAAAGCTGCAAAGCACAAGAGAAATAAAAAATTAAAAAAAAAAAATACAACGAAAAAAAAGAGCCCGAAATGTGCACTTTTTGTTGTCTTAAATGTGCACCAAATTGCACTTATTCCAGGATGCAAGAGAAGTGATATCTTAGTTGAAATTCACTTGGAACTTGGGTTGTTTATTTGGAAGAAAGAGCCCAAAATTTTTCTCATAGTCTGAATCTTTCTGGTTTTCATCAAACAAGGCAAACACATAAGTTTCTATAGGCTTCCCAGGCTTCTTTGGAGTCCCTCCCTTCACATGTTGAACCAAATTCGTAATGTAAGTTCTTTCATTGTCAAGAGATGTCGCTGTCCCGCCACCTGAAGGCCAACCGGACTCCGATATAACGATCTCCAAAGACCCCCCGCCGGCCTTGTCTAGCGCTGCATAAACGACATCCAGAATGGCATCAAAAAGATTACGATAACTAAGCGGGGCATCAGTCACTATAGGTGAAGGAGCTGTGAAGAGAGCATAGTCAAGACGGATGTCTCTGGTGTTGCCAATGTAACTAAAGTACAGGTACAAGTTAACGAGTAACGGAGATCGATTGTTCACTAAGAAGCGGATGATCGGATCGAGAAGCGGCCAGTGATCGGACTTGAATGAGCCTTTTGATGGAGGGAAGGATTCTCCCAGGACTCCGGTGTCGATGGCGGTGGAAATTTTGATTTGGTTCGCGAGGCCAGCCGCAAAAATTGCGTTTTGAATATTTTGCATGGCGGGGACAAGGAATTTTGCAAATCCATCTGAAGGCTTCACTTCGTTTCCGACAGCAATGTATTTGAATCTGACATTACCAAAGTTTTTCACATTGTTTTGGACCCAAAAGTTTGCATTGGCTTGGCTCGAAGCAATGTTTTCAAGGTTATCATTTGCAAGGCCAAGCATGAGCTCAATATTGGAGCCTCGAAGAGCTTGGAGAGTTTCTTGGTCTGCAAAATAGATTCTCATTCTTTGGATGTTGTTTTGCTTACAGAGTGCGACAACCTCAGATGGCTTTGGTAGGTTGTTCCCGACTCTTCCATAACAAACACCAATTTGGGCAACTGCAATATTTGATTAAATAGTAAGTCATTATTTAATTTTCTCTATCAATATTGGATTACATGAATTCAGTAATCATGGAAAAATTGCTTTGTCCTTTAACTTAGCTGAACTAATATTCTGAACTTGAATACTAGTGGACAAGACCCCTTGCATGCACAGTCAATCTAGATATTAGGAGATTATTTGTGGCTGTGAGAAGCTCGGGGCATGTGATACTTTCATGACCTATCCATTTTACGATTAAAATTTTGTTTTGTTAAATCTAATTAACGGTGTACATGTCGTCATGTCATTAAAAAATGTTAAATGACGTGGCAACATATATAATATTAGATCTGTAAAATAAATCTAATATAAACCTCGAAATTAATCTTTCATTTCACTTGAAATTGAAAGAGGATCTTATTCCTGTAAACGATTTGTTTAGGACTATAACAAGGTTAGAGAGAGAGAGAGAGAGAGAGAGAGAGAGAGAGAGAGAGACCTGTTTGAGAGGCCATTAGCAGCCCAAGTAATAGCATTATGGAAATCATCGTAAGAGGGCTTTTGCCAGCGTAATTGGATTGAGCCATTGGAACAAATATAGAAGAAAATAAGCCAAGAAGTATGCTTTTATAGAGGGAGAGATAAAGGCTTTTGCGTCAGATCTTTGGGTGACAATGCATTAATGACATTCCATGGAAATTACTAAGTTGTTGCCAAAGTACACCTTGAATGGTATTTAATTTGTCCATCTCCCTTGTGATGACATTCATGTATATAGCTATATTGGGTGAGTTAATTAGGTCGATTTTAATTCACATGGCGTAAAATTAAAAGATAGAGTTAAACAAAATAAATTAAAAACTATTAAAGAATATAAATAACCAATTAAATAAATAAATTGAAAAAATTTATTATGGTTTTGAAATATATAAATGTAACTTATAATTTTATTTTTTCCACATTTATAATAAATTTATCCAGTTTTCCTTTTGGAATTTTCAATTTTCGAATGTATATATATACCATTTGCATCATTAATCTACTTGCTTGTCATCTTGTGGAACTTTCTCCCTACCTTTGAATGGTCTTCAATTTGTCCACGTCCCTTGTGATGAGGCCATGCATCATATCATGTAGCTAGTCGTCATATATTACACACTATGACATCACTACGCATGGAAGTACTTGGGAGAATGGGAGAAAATTAAAGCATATTAATTGTTCTATATCCTAAAACGTGGAAAAGCTAGCAGTTTAATTTCTTTGAACAAAAGATCTTTCTAGCAGGACGGAACTATGATTTATTATTAAGATGGGTCAAAACATTAATAAGGAGTCAAGTCTAATTTTAATAAAAGTCAAACTAATTTTTATGCCAAAATATATATATATATATATAGTACGTTACTATTTACGTATAAATATTTTTTTTTTGCTGTATATATATAGATATCTAACAATAAATACGTACATAAATATTTTGACTATATATTTATATATAAACATTTTAATTAGGACATAAATCTCCTACTAAATGAATTGTACGGAAATTTATCCAAACATTTACAATATACGTAGAAACCCTAAACAGTAAAGACTGTACGTTGACGTAACTGCAGAGAATTGAAGGCGGCCAATATAGGACTGTAGACAAATGCACATGCATTATATGAATTGCCTAGCCTTACGTAGTTACGTACAAATTAACCCTAAAAAATAAAGACTATGGACATACTTCAGAGAATTAAAGGCAGCCAATTAATATAGGACTGTAGACAAATGCACATTCACTGCCTGCCGACCCTTCTCGCTTTTTTTTTTCTTTAATTTTTTTTTTAAAGGAATCCTTTTTCATTCATCATTTCATTTAACTATAGCTAATTGCTCTAACAAAACAATATTAGAGATATAAATAAGAATTTTTTTCGAGAAATGCTAGACATCCAATTAAACACTTTTTTAAAAAATTTGATTTCAACTTGATGTGTCACAATCCCATGAAATCTATCATTTTTAAAGTGCGACACATCAGGTTGGATCAAATTCTTAAAAAAAATGTTGGGATATTTAGCATTTCTCATTTCTTTTCTAGCTCCGTACTTGATCTATGCCTTGCTTAATGGCCACTTTTGCTAGCTCGTGGGCAATAGAATTTGCATCTTTTCCAACATGAAACATCTGCCAATCAGATAACTGGTGCATAATTTGTTACGTGTCGTTTATAAGTTGGCTATACCTCCTCCAATTATTACTGTTGGATTTTATAGCATTTATTACTTGATGCGCATCCCCTTTCATTATGAGTGGTCGGAGGCCCAAATCTCTACATAATTGTGTAGCATGATGGGCCCCTAGGGCTTCAGCTGCAACTGGTTTTAGGTTTTCCATAATTGTCAAACTTTGTGGAGCAAGAACCTCTCCCTTCCAATTCCTCACTATAGCTCCTAGACCCAACCTCCCATGTAGTTTGTCAATTGCTATACCCCAGTTTACTTTATATGAGTTTTACAGTGGTGCACACCATATGTTATGTTCCACCCCTTCAATCCTTTGTTTCGTAACCCCCTCATGAGCCATAATCATTTTATATGCTGGGATCTAAGAAATCTCCCCCGTGGAGTGAACGACCGTATTCCGTCGGAACCATATTCTTTTAGCTATAATTACCACAAAAAGTTTAAACTCTTCCTTAGAACATTTAAGATATATCGAGTGCCTCTGCAACTTGCCCAAAATCAGAAAAACTACAAGAGCTTTTTTAGAATTTTCTCTCACAAACTCCCCAGACATCTGTGCAATAGGATCCTCTCCAGTTGACAGTTGAAACTCAACTGGAAAGGATTCAAGTCCAACATTTATGGCTGATGAGCAGCTCCATAAAATGTGCTCCACAGTTTCCTTGTCTATTCCACAAATAGGGCATAAAGATTCATTTACAATCCCTGACCTTTCTCACTTGCGCTTCAAATAAATATTGTTAATATTAAGAGAAATGATATAAATATATCTCATGTAAGATATTATTCCCTTATGTGGCCTTTATATCACATTTACGGTGTTTGCTATGTTTATTATTTTTTAATAAACATATACGGTATTATGATTATTTCTATTAATTTAGATTACCGTAAATATGGAATCGGTATTATGGTTATTTCTATTAATTTAGATTACCATAAATATGGAATCGGTTAATTGATTTTAAAAAATCAATTAACAATATTATTTCCTTGATGGAAGGAAACAATACGGTGTTTACCATTTGAGGGTCCCTAACCTAGCCTATAAATAGAGTGCATGTGTACACCATCAGTACAGCCATCAAGCAATAGACATAGGTTAGAAGATCCCTCAAATAATCTTTCTTGTTCTTCAGATGGATCATGTAGACGCTTGAGCAAATATGGCTAGAGGTAAGCCTGAATCCTGTCTTATTTGTTTTTTTTTTCCGCTGCGCATGTTAGATTAAAGAAATAATTTTTATTTAATTATTTCTAACATGTGGTATCAAAGCAATATGTTTCTAACATGTGGTATCAGAGCCATCCTCTGTGCTATTTTGCTTAGCGTATAATTTTACTATGCGTTATCAATATTGAATCAAGTATTTTTTATTGGTTATCAATATTGAATCAAGTATATTCTATTTGGTATTGTTCACTTCTGTTTGTCAATATTGTTTGAGCAATATTTCGTCTTTTGTGACATGATAGAAACGCATTAGCGATTATTTTGTGAATATTTGTTGTTCACGTACTGTTTGTGAAAACCTATAAATTTGATAAAACTATTTTTTGTTTTATCACTATTCTGTGTATTGTGATATACTGCCTAATTTTGAGTTATTGTAATCTTGATATGAGTATTTTCATAAAGGGGTGGCGGCTAGGGTTCTATTTTTAGGGTTTTCAACCCATCTGGAACATTACGGGTCGGGTTGGTTGGTGACTGGGTAAGGTTTCGACCCATTAAAGTTTCTGGGTTTGATATATTTTTCGGGTAGGGTTTTTTAAAACCCATACAATTTTGGGCCATTTAAGTGGGCTGACCCAATTTGGGCTAGCACTATACATAGACCTAGAGGCCCGACCCGATTAAGTGGGTTGACCTAATTGCCCAATACAGTAGCCCATTTGGAATCTTGTGACCCAGAAGCCCAACCCAATATAGTAGCGTATTATAGTAGCCTTCTAATAAAATAAAAGATTTGGCTCATATGAGGTTCGAACTTGGGACCTTCATGTCCATAAAGTGACAAGCTTCAAACCATTGAGCTAAGCCTGGTTTTATGCTTTCACATTAAGGTTTTATTCCCTTTATTATTTACAGTACTGTGTATTAAAATTATTGTTCATTTAATACATGAATTGAGGAATATATTTTTAATTATTGAATTTATATTGTTTAAATATAAATTGCTTGATGCCTAGACCTAAGAATAATTAACAATACCATTTATACTGGTGTGTTTACAGTAATATCTAAGAATGCAATGTCGGGGAAAGTTCTGGCAAGGAAAGTCTTGGGATTTAAGTGTGTCCGGTGTGACCCCCCTCACTTTCCAGGGAGCTCATCTGCTTGCACCTTGGAAAATGCTGTTTACCCCATTTAAGTATTGGTTTGTTATATTCCTGGGGCTATTAAGGGGGCATCTATAAAGTTGTTAGATGTTAATGAAGTAGCAATTATCATGATATTTTTGGGAGAGCCACAGCATCCCAATTTTGAATAACAATTGCATCAAGATTACACACACGTGATTATCATTATGATTTTGAAGAGCCACAGCATCCCAAATTTTAATGATAATTACATCAGGATTACACGCATGAACCTCATAAAGATTTATTAGATGTTCATGAATTAAAGCATGATTATTATGATTTTGGGAGAGCCACAGCATCTCGATTTTATAATAATCGCATAAAGATCGTACACGTGAACTTCATATAGAAAAATTAACATCGTCTTGTAATTAATTCATAAATTTAATTACTTATCCCCACAGGGAAGTTTTTATTTTTATGACTTAATTAGAATAAGATGACAAATTTAGTATTGAAAGTAAAATTTCTCTCGGTTGCCCACAGGTACGGAGAATTTTATTTATTAATATTTAAATTTGCTTTAGTCTTATTAATAAAGAGTAAATTTCATGCGTGATGCAACCTTTGCCCACAGGTAGGTTGAAATTTACTATTTAAATTGGCATTGGCTAATTTAAAATAAAGTTAACATTGTCTTGTAATTAATTTATAAATTTAATTACTTATCCCCGCAGGGAAGTTTTTATTTTTATGACTTAATTAGAATAAGATAACAAATTTAGTATTAAAAGTAAAATTTCTTTCGGTTGCCCACAGGTACGGAGAATTTTATTTTTTAATATTTAAATTTGCCTTAGTCTTATTAATAAAGAGTAAATTTCATGCGTGATGCAACCTTTGCCCACAGGTAGGTTGAAATTTACTATTTAAATTGGCATTGGCTAATTTAAAATAATGTTAATTCATAGCATTAAAGTGTTTATTTTCTTGGTTATTGCAGCTGTTCATAATACTCTACTTTGGTAGTTTTATATTTCAATACTTTATGGTAATATTTTTCTGACTGGAAAAAGATTAATATACTTTTTCATTTGAGTGTTTCTAATTCCATTGTGGGAATGAAGGATATTGTAGTTTAACTTAAGTCCCTAAAGATTGAGATTTTTTAAGTCATTATTGGTCATTTTATTTTTGAATTTTCTCTTCTAAGTGTAAAATTTTATCTTGTAACACATGTAAGGATAAATTGTTAGTAAATAAACTTCTAACCAGGTGTGTTCAAGGATATGAGAGAATTCATAAAGTGTTCACATGATTACTCATGTCAAGGGAAGGACCAATAAATGCAATTATGTCCAACACTTAAAGCATGAGAATAAAGTGCCAATAAAGTATTATGGCAATCAAGATACCTATTTCTCATGCAATAAGGAAAATTAAGGGCATATAAAGAAAGATTGCATGAAGTATAAGAAATGACTTAAAATAAAGATAATCTCATATATCTGGTATGTCGTGAATCTCTTTTAGTGACTCATTCAAATTTATTGTGGATTGTTTATGGTTTAACAATCCACGTTGTCAACACAAATGCAGAGTTTTTTTAAAGTGAATAACACGTGTTTATAATTTGAGGTTGTTGGGATCTATAGGTTAATTTTGAAATTCAGTTATAATTTTTATCTCAAAAAATGATTTATATTCCATAATCTTTTAGAAATTTATTTTTTCTAGTTTGACTTGTTAAAAATTTCAATTTTATTTTAAACTTGAAATTTTTCTTATTTTTGGTGGAATATTGGTTGGGGTTTATTTAAGGTATATTTAAAATTGACTTATATCCCAACTTTTGAAACAAAATTATTTGTTTGTTTCTGCATACTGATGTTGACGTAAAGTAGAGTCTTTCAGAAGTTAAAAAATGCTCTTGTAATGGCTTTGGAGATTGAAATATATCTCTATACAGAAAATAAAAGTCGGTAATTTACTGACTTTGGTACTTGTGTGGACTGCATAAGGGAAAGCATACCAACAAGACCATTAGAGGTACCAAAGAGAGCCTTTTAAAATTCTTGAGATCATGTACATTGAAAGGTGTTAACCTTTCCATACTCATTGCCTAAATGGTCAGAGATATTTTTATCTCTTTTAGTGATGACCATATAAAGTTTATGTATCTCTATCTTCTAAATATTAAAGCTGGGGTATTGAATATTTTTAATACCTATAAGGAAGAAGAGGAGAAACAATTTGAAGATCATAAGATCTAATATAGGCATAGAGTATTAAGGTAGGTACACACAAAGGGAAATGATTAGTAATACTGACCTGCTATTACCCTTATAGAGTAAAGCTTTGAAGACCGTTGTGTATATGTTAAACAGTATTCCATCTAAGGTTGTCCATAAGACACCTTTTAAAGTATGAAATAGATGGAAGCTTAGTTTAAATTATTTACACATATGGGGTTGCCTTGCTAAAGAGATGATTTATAATCCTCGCCTTAGAAAATTAGATTCAAAGACAACCAGTGGATCTTTTATAAGATATCTAGTAAACTTTAAAGGGTTTTAATGTTTTATTATCCTTCATATAAGCCTAGAGTTGTTGATTGTAAAGTTTCTAGAGGATACGGAACCTGGTGGGAGTGCTCATTCACATAAATTGGAATTTGAGGAAGCACTAGAGTTGGCCAAATCTCCTCCTCATAGAGGATGATTGATTGTATTCAGGGAAAATCAGATTGATTATCCTGAGCCACAATCATTTCTAGAACAACCAACTCATACAAAACAGGTTCAAAAGTCTATTCTCCCATTGCAAAATACAGAGGAAGTAGAATTAAGAAAATCCTATAGAATAAGGAGATCAACAATTCTTAGTGATCATGTTGTATATCTCCCAGAGTCTGATGTTGACATTGGACATAAAAATGATCCAAATTTGTTTTCACATGCTATGAGTGGAAAAAACTCCACATTGAGATTCAGTGCCATGAAGTTAGAGTTAAGTCCATGGCTGAAGGGTCGAGCTAGACTCGTAGCCAATGGTTTTACTCATAAGGAAGGCATTGATTATCGTGAAACATTCTCTCCAGTGTCTAAGGATGGTTCATCAAGATGATCATAGCATTAGTAGCTTATTTTTTATCTAGAGCTACATCAAGTGGATGCGAAAACAACTTTTCTGAATGGGGATCTTAAAGACGAGGTTTACATGAAACAATCAAAAGGTTTTATAAATAACAGTCAGAACGCTTGCAAATTAAAGAATTCTATTTATGGGCTGTGATAGATCTCTCACCGGTGATATACTTTTTACAAGGTAATTGTTTTATTGTTTACTGAAAACTTTGTTAATTAGCATATATACCTTAAGGTCAGTGGGAGTACAGTAATCTTTCTAGTCCTATATGTAGATATTGTTTTTGCAAGTGGTGATTTAGGTTTGCTACATAAGGTTCATTTCACAAAACTTTGAAATGAAGGATTTAGGTGAAACCTCTTATATCTTTTGACATAGAAATTCACAGAGACATAAAGAATATTAGCATTGTCTCGAAAGGCCTACATTGAAAATGTTTTGGAAAAATTTAGAACGAAGGATTTGCATCTTCAGTAGCAATTAAGAGGGACCAATTATATACAGATTAATGTCCCAAAATGTATTGGAATAAGGGCAGATGAAAGTTTTAAGTGTCTACATTATACATAACCATATGACTGACAATAAGTATATTGAGTCAATAAAGTGCTGCAAATAAAGTCTTGCGGTATATGCAAGGAACCAAGAAGTACAACTTAACCTAAGGATACACTTTCCATTTGAAGGTGGTTAGTTGTTCAGATTTGAGTTTTGCTGATTGTGTAGATAGTAGAAAGTCTATTTAGGATATATATCTTTTTATTGAGAGATATATCTTAAAGATGCAGTATGCAGACTATGGTCGCTACGTCTACCAAGAAAGCTAAAATTATAGCGTGCTATGAATTTAGTACACAGGCATGATGGTTGAGACATTTTGTTGAAAGTCTCAATATTGTCAATTTTACAGTTAGACCATAAAGATACTCTGTAGTAATTCTACTATAATCTTCTTTTATAAGAATAAAGAGTAGAAGCAGAAGTAAATCGACATCAAGTATCTCAGTACGAGAGATAACATTAAGAGACATAAAGGGTCTATTGAGCATATAAGTACTGAATTAATGATTGCGGATCCCATGACTTAAAGTTTACTGGTAAATAAAGAATAAAGTCATGCGGAATATATGAGACTCGTTAATTCATTTTTTTTGCTTGATTTGTCTCTTTTTGGTCTATAGACATAAAGTTATTATAATAAAGATTTTGTGCACATTTGTTATTTTATCCATGAGGATAAATAAAGTTGGACCCGAATGACTTATAGGAAGTTCATTCATAAAGCTTAATTATCCATAAGTTACTCATATAATGAGTGTTTTACATTGTGATACATGGAAGGGACGACCTAATTTTATAATGGTTTTACCGCCATGATTCGTGTGAAACATTTCTTATCTGAGTGGGAGGATTCCATAAGTGATTGGCCAAACTAAAGAACCTAATACCATAAGGTCATGTGTCATAAAGGCCAAGTGGGAGAATGTAAGATATTATTCCCTTATGTGGCCTTTTATATCACATTTACGGTGTTTGCTATGTTTATTATTTTTTAATAAACATATACGGTATTATGATTATTTCTATTAATTTAGATTACCGTAAATATGGAATCGGTATTATGGTTATTTCTATTAATTTAGATTACCATAAATATGGAATCGGTTAATTGATTTTAAAAAATCAATTAACAATATTGTTTCCTTGATGGAAGGAAACAATACGGTGTTTACCATTTGAGGGTCCCTAACCTAGCCTATAAATAGAGTGCCTGTGTACACCATCAGTACAGCCATCAAGCAATAGACATAGGTTAGAAGACACTCATATTTTTGTTTCCAGAAGTTCTGAAGAAGTGCTTGAGCAACAATGGCCGGAGGTATGCCTAAAACTCTTCTATGTTCTTATTATTTCCGCTGCGCATGTTAGGTTAAAGAAATAATTGTTATTTAATTATTTCTAACATCTCATACATTTTTTATTCGTCTCATTACTTTTATAGGACAAAAATTGGATCTTTCTATATCCTAAAACGTGGAAAAGCTAGCAGTTTAATTTCTTTGAACAAAAGATCTTTCTAGCAGGACGGAACTATGATTTATAAGATGGGTCAAAACATGAATAAGGAGTCAAGTCTAATTTTAATAAAAGCCAAACTAATTTTTATGCCAATATATATATATATATATATAGTACGTGACTATGTACGTATAAATTTTTTTTTTTTTTGCTGTATATATATATAGAGAGAGATATCTAACAATAAATACGTACATAAATATTTTGACTATATATTTATATATAAACATTTTAATTAGGACATAAATCTCCAACTAAATGAGTTGTACGGAAATTTATCCAAACATTTTTTTTTTTTTGACAAACATTTACAATATACGTAGAAACCCTAAACAATAAAGACTCTACGTTGACGTACTGCAGAGAATTGAAGGCGGCCAATATAGGAGTACTGTAGACAAATGCACATGCATTATATGAATTGCCTGACCTTACGTACAAATTAACCCTAAAAACTAAAGACTATAGACATACTTCAGAGAATTGAAGGCAGCAATTAATAGGACTGTCAACAAATGCACATTCATTGCCTGCCGACCCTTCTCACTTTTTATTTAAAGGAATCCTTTTTCATTCATCATTTCATATATTTAACTAGAGCTAATTGCTCTAACAAAACAATATTAGAGATATAAATAGAAATTTCTTTTGAGGAATGTTAGACATCCAAACACTTTTTTTCAGAATTTAATTTTAACTTGATGTGTCACAATCCCATGAATTCTATCATTTTGAAAAGTGTGCCACAATCTCATAAGATTGAGACACATCAGTTTGAAATCAAATTTTAGAAAAAAAAAAAAAAGAGTTGGAATGTCTAACATTTCTCATTTCTTCCCTAGCTCCATATATACTTGATCTATGCCTTGCTTAATGGCCACTTTTGCTAGCTCTTGGGCAGTAGAATTTGCATGCCTTCCCACATAAAAAATTTGCCAATCAGATAACTGGTGCATAATTTGTTACGTGTCGTTTATAAGTTGGCCATACCTCCTCCAATTATAACTGTTGTATTTTTTAGCATTTATTACTTGAAGCACATCCCCTTCCATTATGAGTGGTCGGAGGCCCAAATCTCTACATAATTGTGTAGCATGATGGGCCCCTAGGGCTTCATCTGCAACTGGTTTTAGGTTTCCCATAATTGTCAAACTTTGTGCAGCAAGAACCTCTCCCTTCCAATTCCTCACTATAGCTCCTAGCTAGACCCAACCTCCCATTTAGTTTGTCAATTGCTATATCCTAGTTTACTTTATATGAGTTTTACAGTGGTGCTCGCCATATGTTATGTTCCACCCCTTCAATCCTTTGTTTCGTAACCCCCTCATGAACCATAATCATTTTATATGCTGCGTACGACTCTGTTACCCCTCTCGCTAATTGGTTGGGATCTAAGAAATCTCCCCCGTGGAGTGGACGACCGTATTCCGTCGGAACTATACTCTTCTAGCTATAATTATCACAAAAAGTTCAAACTCTTCCTTAGAACATTTAAGATATATTGAGTGCCTCCGCAACTTGCCCCAAATCAGAAAAACTACAATAATTTTTTTCAAAATTTTCTCCCACAAACTCTCCAGACATTTATATATGCAATAGGATCCTCTCCGGTTGAGTTTGAAAAGTAGCCAATTAGTTGTAAGTAAGGGTATTTTAATAATTTCATGACTGCTCTCCAGTTAAAACTCAACCGGAGAGAATCTAGGTCCACCATCTATGGCTGATGAGCAGCTCCATAAAATGTGCTCCACAGTTTCCCTATCTATTCCACAAATAGGGCATAAAGATTCATTTACAATTCCCGACCCTTCTCACTAGCGCTTCAAATTAATTTTGTTAATATTAAGAGAAATAATATAAATATATCTCATACATTTTTTATTCGTCTCATTTTTCAAATTCACCATTAATTTTATAAGATAAAAATTGGATCTCATAAATTTAATAGTAAAATTAAAACTTAGTTAATTATATGAAGATTTGTATGGAATATGTGTATATCATTTCTCTAATATTAACAACCACAATAGATAAAATGACACAAAGTTTTTAGCTCTGTTTCTTAACGTGTTTTGGAGATTATTTTTTGTTTTTGCTTTGAAAAAATGTAATGATGTGACATAAGTGTCAAAATAATCTTGAGCATTTTGTATTCTAAATTATTAATTGTTAATACATTTTTAAAAATAAAAATGAAGAAGCTTTAACAAACAAAGCAAAAAAGAAAAAAAGAAAGCCCAATTCGATTCATCCAATGTACATGGGGCTCTAAAGCATTTGGAGGTTACTAATAAATCCAAGAGAAAATGTTATATATATATGTGGAAAATTGAGATCCACAAATATGGTTGCTAGCTGGTGTCCAACACCTTCTTCCTGGTCACATCCTTCGTACACGGTTCAAAAACTGACAATTTGATCATATTAGGAGACCTGGACCTCTGGACTTCGGCTGCTTATTGACTCCTGCCACATTGAAAATTAGTGGATAAGACTTCACTTTTGTGGGGGGTATAAATAGGCGCTACTTGCTAACCGCATAATTGTTTACGTAGGCGATTAAAAAAATTTTGATAACCACTTATAATAGGGTGGTTAGCAATTTTTGGATAGACGCTTATATATCTTATATATTATATATAAAATAATAATAATGTTTGATATAAGGTGTTCATTTTGAGTTTAATGAGATTGATCTTTATTCAAAAAAAAAAAATTAATAATAATATTCTTGAGCTTTGTTATATTTTGAAGTCTTCTAATTATTTTATTTTTTTTAAAAAAAAAAAAAAATATATCCCAAAATCACCTAAAAGATGCTCAAGAAAGATCCAAAACATCAAAATAGGTCAAAAATACCCATTTCTAAAAAGTGGTTATGCGGTGCGATTATGAGTTTCAGTAGCCGTTATTTGAGTAATACTTCTTATACAACTCTTGCACGACTCTTACACAACTTTAACAACTATTTTTTAAAATCAACCATTGGATATGTTTTCTTACATGTGAGCCACAAATATTCAATGGTTGATCTAAAAAAAAAGTTACATTTCTCTATTTTAAAAGAAAAATGCTATTTGCACTTCAGGTGCACAACAGGGGTGTTGTGCCCCTGTTGTGCACTTGAAGTGCAAATAACAAGCCCCATTTTAAAACTACTAACCGCATCATGAAAATTTGATAATCGCCTAAGATAATTGCAGTTGGTGGCTAGAGGTAAAAACCCTAATTGCAACCGCTTCTACACTCTGTAGTTTTAACAAGTCCTGGATCAATCTTTGTTTCAATAACCTGAAATGGAGAGAATTAGGGACGGAGTCACATTATGGTTTAGGGGGATTTCCCCATCCCCATATTTTTCTTAAATAAAAATTAAAATTTTACCCTTAAATTTTTTATTTTTGAGTTTTGTCTTTCAATTTTATTATATTTTTTTAATTTTACCTCCAAAATTCAAATGCAAGCTCCGCTCCGGAGAGAATCCTATTTGGTGCCAATTAAAGACCTTTGGTGCCTGGTGGCCTTTGAGTTTTGTCTTTGTATGCAAGTTCACATTAGTATTAAGGAACAAGTCTATTGTTGTTGTGGAAAACCTAGATCGGTTTCTAACGGAGAAATAGATGGTGACTGGAGGAGTGTCGGAAAGATCGGGTTGCAGTTGAGAAATAACCCCACTCCAAACACCCATCTTTTTTTAAATAATAATAATAATAATAATAATAATAATAATAATAATAATAATAATAATAATAATAATAATAATAATAATAATAAAAATCAAATTAAGGAATAAAATTTTAGTTTTTTTTTTCTATTTTTTTTTTAATTTTTTTTATTATTTTTTTATTTTTTAATTGAAAAATGACACGTGGTAGGGGTATTATAGGAATATTTCGCTAAAATGGGTCTTTTTCAAAGGTTTTAGTAGTTTGAAGAGTTAAAGTACAAGCCTTGATAGTTTGAAGGGTACGTCATCCAGAGAAATAGTGGTAGTTTGGGATGCAAAATTATATTTTCCCCTATTATTTATTACTTAAAAGAATAATCAAAGAATGCAATGGTGAAGAGTATAGGTACATAACAATTCAATTTATGAATTACAATACTAATATAGCAAGAAATATATATTGAGAACATACCTCCATGTGTATTGCAACTTATTTGCAAAAAGTAAATAAAAGTAATGCTACAAAACAAATTGAGGGAACTTACTTTAATTTTAAGAAGAAGAATGGGATTAGTTTCACGTGTTTTGCAAACTATTTTGAGAGAGAATTGGAGAGATCACCTATATTCAATACTTTTAAACATTAATTTAAAAGTCATTGTACATAATATAGTGATTTGACCAAAAATGGAGATTAGGAGAAGGAAAAAATAGCACTTAAGTGAGAATTTGAAAAGAAATGTTATAAATCAAAGTAACAGAACTTAAAATAAGAATATAGTAACATTCTTTGTTATTTATTTCCAGAAAGATATATTTTGCAAACACATTAAATAGGTCGTTTATTGTTTGACATTTTTACTGTCCTTTTTTTTATATTCCTTTTATCTGACTCAATAAATTAAGAATGAAAAATACTACACACTACAAACTACAGAACGATCTAGTTCACTACATAAGTTTGGCTACAATTTTTGGTCACTCTTCCATTTGTTGAGATATATAAAGAGAGATTGAAGCATTTTGCTTCGCTTCAGATTTGCATTTGTACGTACTGAGATATATATAGAGCTTGAGATGAAAAGGATGAGGAAGCGTTTGAAGAAAAATGGCGGTCATGGCAGAGACTATTTTTTTTTTTTTTTTTGTAGTTAGAGTTTTATGATTGTTTTATTCACACAATGAAACATAATAAACATAATCAGAGCAAAAAAAAAAAAAAAACTATCTAGAATCATAATAAACACACCACAATATGAATTTTTGAAATCCAACTTATGCTACTTATCTCTGCACAACGCTCATTTTCACAAATTCAATTTTTACTTTAATAGACCTAAACGCACTAAATCATAGTAACACTGTAAAACACACAGTTACAAATACATGATCATAGAGAAATACACTATGGAGAAGCATAAAAAACACAGCCCCAAAACTTATTTTAAAAAGAATTGTAAAACACCTTAAACTTACTCGGCGTAGAGGGAATGGAGTTTTAGAGGTTGTTGTAAATTTTAGTAGAAGATATTCAAATATCATTAAGTGTAGACAAAATATAAAGGCAGATTGCAAGAAGAAGAAAACGATTAACTGCTCTTGTATTCGGAAACCCTTTTTTTTTTTTTTTAGATTGCATTCACAGATTTTTCAAACTTTCAACGTATCATGGAATTCTTGAAAGAACCCCATCATGCGTTACTTGCTGTAATGCATTCCAACAATGTTGAAAGAACGCCAAAGTGAAACCATTCAGACCTGGCACTTTGTCCCCCCATCAAATCTCTCTCCAACCGCCTCTATACTCGGAACCAATATGGAGAAGTGCAAACCATCCACCCCGCTCTCCAATAAACTGAACAATCTCGTCCTTAACTTCCGCCTCCTCTGGAAGAACATTGTCATAAACCGCTTCTCTTGATGAATCTGGGTTATGTGTTGGTGATTCTTGGCAGTGCAATCTAGATGATGGATAGCGTGTGGTGTATAATCAGTCTTCAACAATTAACCATCTCTAAATTGTGTTTTTGATTTAAGATATTTGGTTCACACATGACAGTTATGATACATTTATTTTCTAGGGAAAAAAAAAATTGCTTTTCATTTACACAAAAATAGGATATAGTTATTTTCTAGAAGAAGAAAAACTGTTTTTACACAAAAATAAGAACACTTGTCAATTGTATGAGATGTCACTTGTCACAATTATAGGCTCTCCTCTTATTATATATATATATATATATATATATATGATTAGGTCATTGCTGAATGCATTGGGCAGCAAATGCAATTTGCTACTTTTTAAGACGGTTGGACGAAAACTATTTTCCAATTACTTTATTGAATATAAACAAATTTCCAATGCATTAATGCTGTTTTACCCGCCACTAGCCTACCTGTATTGATATCACGCTCAAACTCACTTGATGTTAATTGCTAGATTTGGAATTAATTAGGGGCGGGGCGAGAAATTTTTTCGTGGGGGCAAACCAATATATATATATATATATATATATATATATATATATATATATATATATATATATATATATATATATATATATATATATATATATATCCTTTATACTTGCACGCACTTGAAAAATAAAAGTAAACAAGTTTTAAACTTAACTTTATACTAATTAATAAGTTAACTGTATACAAAAGCATTAAGATCCATTGCTAACGGTTTATTTAAAGGTGTATCACTATCAACCTCTGAATAATTTACATCTTTTTTCTTAAAGAATGAATCGATTGTTTTTTGCCTGCTCATATTTTTCTAAGCTATAAGAAAAATTTATAGATTAATAAATTAACCAAACAATACCTAGAAATATATAATCTTTGTTAGAACTTTTTACTTATAATAGTTCTTATTAGTATTTTTCATTAACAAGTGAAAAAGCAACGAATAATTAACCAAATCAAACACATCAAATTAAGAAAAATAAATAAAAAATTCCAATAATCAAAGTAACTATTAAATATCTTAATCTAACAACACCACAAACACATAAAAATATAAACTACTTGCAAAATAAACTAAGTACAATTAATAGGGTCTAAAAAAAATAAGTACATTTCAGTGAATCAACGTATCTTAAGGGATTTTTTGAAAACAAACCAAATACAATAATGTGCTAGCCGAATGTTGCAAACCAATAAAAACAAATAATGAATTAAAAGACCAAGTGTCTAAGACCATGAGTAATGCACCGAGACTCCAAGTGTCTAAGACCAAGTCAATGAAGCAAGACCAGTCAATTTGATTTTTTCATTAAAATGTATTTTTTTTATGAGATTTTATATTGACCACTTCTTTCTTATTCTTATCTTTCTTTCTTTCTCATCTTTTTCTTTTTCAATTTCTTTCACTCACGCTCATCATGCCTGAAGGCTGACGCCTCACTCCTCAGGTCTCAGCGTCTCAGAGATTACACACGGCTTCTTAGCCTTCTCTTCTCTCTTCTCAGCACAGGAAAAAAAATGGTGCCTTCCTTCACTACCTTTCTTTTCTCAGCTCTCAATCCCCACTCGGCCATTCGACTCATTCCCACTTTCTTTTCCTTCTCTTATAGTCACAGACTCACATACGGCTATTTCTTTTTAAAAAGCCCCAAATTTCAAATTATAAATCATATTAGAGTCTACAGAGAAGAGAAGTGAGAACAGATAACTCACTGTGCACTGATGATTGATGCTTGCTAGTGGTGGTGCGTGGATACATAGACAGATCTTGGTGTTTCCTTAGAATCTCAGACTCCTCAGTTCTCACTTCTCTCGGACTTTCAGTATTTCTACAACCAAAAATGTTTTTTTTTTCTTTTCTTTTCTTTTCTTTTTCTTGGGCCTAGGTGACAGGGTGAGATTGAGATAAATTTGAGTGGTTGAAAAGAAATTTGCCCCCTGACCCCTTGTCCAGTGTGCGTTTGATTGACATGTTGTGTTGGAGAGAATCTGCATTCTGCTGCCTATCGATCAGACTACTATTTCTTTTCTCTTTTTTTCTTTTTTTTCTGGTAAATCCGTTGCATATTGCCTATGGCTTTTTAATATTTATTTTTTAGATTCAAGTACACGCTACAACGTGTTGTGACTGAGCTACTGAAAGTTTTTTTTTTTTTAAAGAAAAAAAATTAATGTAGTGGTAAAAAAAAAAAAAAAAAAATTTGGGGGAGGGGGGGTGTAAATTTTCAATTTTGCACGTGCCTCCGCCCCTGTTTGGAATCATCATGATTTTGATACCCATGATAACCAAAGACTTGACTCAAAATACCACAAGAGGTCCCCCTAAATCCTTCGTAGAAAAATGCTAAAAATACAATTTAACAACATCTTTTGACATATGCTGGTTGGACGATGTTAAATGCTTACAACTTTTTGCTTTAATCACATATTGATATGTGTTAAAAGTTGTAAAATTATGAAAGAGTTGTATTTGTAACATTATTCAATCTCATAACAAACTTCCATGATCTTTAGAACTTAGAAGTTCCATAAATGAATTGAATTTCTCACTATCATCCCATCTCTATCTATTTAAATGCTGGTAAACTCTTTTAAGTTATGATTTATTGGTTTATTTCAATTGGCTCATTCTGTTTTGACAAAAACGCTTCCAAATCAGGGAATTTTCATAACGAGAATTTCCTTAACTGGGACACAGTAATTTCTAGAAAGCTTCCAGAAGATTATTTGCAAAAGATATTTTCCAATATGTAAAGGACTGATCAGAACAAGTATCTGCACAAAATTTCACTAAGAAGGAAATATCCTAGTGAAGAAGAGAATTTAAAAGATTTACAGCTCAGAAAGTCGATTCTCCCTATAGACCGTCCGAACGCCCAGTTGACAAGGTCCGGACGCCCAAGTCAGAAACCTAGTGCCCGATCAAGGTCCGAACGCTACAACAGACGGTGAAGTCAATAGCTCAACATTCCGAAGTTGTCTAGACGAGCCCAGCAGACGCTGAAGTCAGTAAGTTCCTGTTAGCAAGGAGTCCGAACGATTATATGGTGACTGCGAACGAAGGAACTACTTTATGCAACCGTCCAGACGCTAGGGTTTCCAGATCCGGACACGCTTCAGAGTTTTATGAAGTTTCAATTGCAGTTCCAGACACCTAGAAGCAAGGTTCAGACACAGCCTATGCAAATCCAAGTTTGAGTAGAATTAGAATTTTTGTAGCCAATTTAAAGAGAATCCAAGTTTGTAAGAGGTCCTTGGCTGAATTCTCATTGTACTAAGAGATGATATTTAGACAGATATTATTAGATGCGCTAACTCTCTTAGAGTATTTGTGTGATTTGATCAACCTTTTGAAGTCTAGCTTAGAGACGAGCTCTAAGCTAAAGGAGTCCATTAAAGAACTCTTCAGACAAGAGGTCTGGTTGAGAGGGGTTCACGTATAGATACGTCTCAGAGTTAAAGGTACGACTACTGCATTAAAGGTATGTGAGTACAACTACTTTGTAACTAGTTTTTTCTTTTGAATAGTGGATTTCTTGGGTTTGGCTGTCCCGGAGTGATTTTTCTTTTTGATACAAAGAGTTTCCACTTCGTCACCAAAATATCTGTGTTATTTACTTTCCGCATTTTATATTTTGGTTGATTGGTTGATCACACACACACACACACACACACACACAAAAATGAGTCTTTATTTTTCAATTGGTATCACAGCAAGTTCACTCGTGTTTGGATTAATTTCCCACGGTTAAGGGAGGGGTATTTTTGGATTTTTGACCAATTTCTGTTAGAATTAATGGCATAAATAGATGGATGAGATCAAAAAATCAGAAAGTAGTAGTTTAGGGGGCCAGAATCTAAGCATTGGTAGTTTTGGGGGCCATCCGAAGAAATGGTGGTAGTTTGGGGGGCTAAAATGTATTTAACCTATATATATATATATATATATATATATATATATATATTCAGGCTCACAATTACAATAATTCAACTTATATATATTACATTACGAATAACTCTTTTTTTTTTTTAAATGCTTAACATGTTCTCATTATAAAGTTAAAAATAATACCATAAAAATAATACAAATGAAGTTATACGAGCTTATACAAGCCTATACGAATCGAGTCAAACCGAGCTTATACAAGCCGAACCTAAATTTATACGAGCCTGATTTTTTGTTCAAACTCTATTAATTTAATAAACAAACAGATCCCGAGTCTAGCTAATCTGAAGCCAAGCCCGAGCATGTTTACGAGTAGCTCTGCTCGCTTACAGCCCTAATTATCTTCAAATTTATATTAGGAAAACTTCACTTATAACCCTTGATCTTTCATCACTTTTGAAAAAGATAACCAAACTTTTAAAAGTGTCAATTTAGGGTATTTATCTTTCAATTTTTTTCAATTTCAACCATTCGTTAGAATTTTCCGTTAAATAACGTCAAAATTCCCAAAATAGTTCATTTGAGTTCACACTATATAATTATAGTGTACGTGCAAACGTCACACTATTGAATATAATTATAGTGTACACTGCACGTCACTATAAGTATTGTTTAGAATAGTGCATTGTAAACAATAGAATAGTGCATGCCATTATACTTATAGTTTACATACATACTTATATATATACATACATACATACTATTGTATGTATACTTATATATATATAATACTATATAAGTATAGTAGTATATATACTATATACTTTATATATATATATATATAATATATACTATCTTATATTATATATTGTATACTTATGTAGTATGTATGTATGTATACATTATACTTATATAGTACTAACTATGTATGTAATACTTATATGGTGTATACATTGTACTTATATATGTCTATATTATGCTTATATAGTATGTATGTATGTATGTATACATTATACCTATATAGTATTTAATGTATATAAGTATACATTACACTTAAGTACGTATAATGTACACTTATATATAATATTACTTATATGTAATACATTATATGTATAATGTACACTTACAAAAAAAAAAAAAAGAAACTTTGGGATTACTGAATAAAAGACTAAATAAATATATAAATATAAAGCAACAGGGCCATCATAGTATTTTTTAACTACTCCAAAATAAAAGGAAGGATGGTTATTGGATTATTTACCGATCAGGGTCTGGTCTGATGGACCCTCTATTTTATGTTTCTTCGATGGGAGGTAAAAGCGATATATATATATATATATATATATTGTATACTTATATATTATTTAAGTATGCATTATACTATATAATGTATAATTAAGTCCACATTATACATTATGCTACACTTCCTAAAATTTTCTTCCAAAATTGTGTTCTCAAATAATGTGCCACAATCCTATGGGATTATGACACATTTTCCTAAATGATAGATTACATGAGATTGTGACACATCATTTGGGAACCAAATTTTGAAAAAATAATTTTGGATGTGTAGCATTTCCCATATATATATATATACTATTAGAATATATATTATTATATATTATTAATAGGTAATATGTAATAACATTAGTGTCGTGCAAATATTTGCACGTCACTATTGTACACAATAGTAATGTGCAAGCCTTTACACGTCACTATTATAAATAGTGACGCGAAAATATTTGCGCGTCACTATTGTAAACCATAGTGATGTGCAAATCCTTGCGCATCCTGATGAGTGTCAAATATTATATATTTGGATCCCTTAATTTGTATTTGTTAAATATTTTCGGTTAGTTTTGATGTTCTAATATTTTTTGCAGGTCATTGATAGAAAATGATGGTATTTTTGTGGAATTGCAATAATAAAAAAATTTAAAAAAAGAAAAAGAAAAAAAGAAGAAGACAATTTAATTCCTTGAGACCGAATAGACGAGCTGAACACATATGTGGAAGCACTGGATTGGAGGACCGAACATGAGATGTGAATGTGTGGAGGTGCAAGTGCTTACCTATGCACCGTTGTCTTGAGCTTTTACATGTACACACTTCTTGCCAAATTGGTCCCATCGAACACACAAGGTAGCATCGATTCTACAAATCCTTTCCATACCTAGTAGCAGCACCTATATATTCCTTCCATAACATACATGCACCAACTCGTGTATTTCCATAAGCAGCAGCTCGAGCCTTACACGTTTTATGCCAGCACCAAGACTTGAACTCCTTCCATAATTGGCTGAACCAAATCAAGACGTGACTTTTTTCTCCAAGCTTTGCGGCATCAAACGCAGCTACACATTATTCCCAAGGAAAGGCAATGAAAAATAAATAAATGACTTCTAACTTTTCACAAGTGTGTGCAACAAAATATCAAAATTCGGAATTAAAGGAAACAGATAATTTGTTGATGAAATAGAAACTCATTTAAGAAAAAACCACTCCGGGGCAACCAAACCTAGGATATCCACTATTCAAAAGACAAAACTAGTTACAAAGCAGTATCACTCACATAACCTTATGCAGTGGTCGTACTTTAAACTCTGACATGTAACCCAACACAAATGCCTCCCAACCAAGTCACCTACTTGCAGGGGTCTTCAATAGAATCATTTACCTTAGGGCCAACCCCTAAGATAGACTTCAAATCAGTGCAGTTACAGCACACAACGGCAACGGCTTAAGAAAGATCAACTTAGCATAACAACTTTAAAATATACCTCTCTAAGCACTACGAAATTCAATACCAAATTCTTACAATTCTCAAGCCTAAGGACCTCTATTTACAGGCTACAGGTTCAACTGAGTGTCTGGCTTGAAATACCTAGGCATCGTCCGGACGGTAGACATAAGGCGTCCAAACGGACAACTGTGCGATCGACTTTCCAAAATTTCGCAGAAATTCTTTCCTGAATTGAGCCGCGTCTGGACGGTGTTGCCCTGTCATCTAGACGGTCGTACTTTAGCTGCACGTAATTTCCATATCAAGTCTTGACGCATTCGGACCATAACATATGTTGTCCGGACGGTGAATCTATTGCACGCAATTTCTATATATGAAGCTTGCGCGTCCGGACCATGAAGATCGTCGTCCGAATGTCTGTTTTTTGAATGCGCAACTTGCCTTATGGATGATCGCGTTTGGACGGGAATCCACATCGTCCGAACGGTTGCAGATATCTTCTCATATCTGTGTTTTGAAAATAAATCCCATAACTGATTGAACATTGAGTGGTGTCCGGACGTGCTGCTGAAACGTCCGGACAGATGCAAGCTGGTACAGTTTGAAGCTTCTCAACACAGAGGAAGGTTCGGACAGAAAGTTCTAGTCGTCCATACAAATTATGTTTTGGATAGTTTGGAGTCTGGAAGGTATATCACGTCGTCCGGACGGCTGCAAGGGATCCGATTTCACTGACTTGTAGACTGTACAGAATCTTCTAGAAGAACTCTGAATAGCTGAATCCTAGTTAAAATGCGTCATTACATAGAAGTGATTTTGTCCAACAGAATGTAGCCAATCACAAACTAACAAACTTCCCATTTGGCCATTCTGAGACAAAAATCACTTGACCGATTAAAAATAAAATCCCTGTCCAAATCAAAAAATTACTCCTCCTTTTTGTTACAAAAGGACAAAGGGTAAAACAGAGTAAGGAGAAAAACCACACATAAATTACTCCCCCTACATGTGTCAGAATGACAAGGGTAAACAGAGTAATAATATCCAGGAGTTAAACATGTTTAACAAATTATCCTAACAAAATAAATTGTCTCAAAAAAAAAATCAAGCACAAAAAAAAAAAAAAATCAAGTAGCCTCTGTCATAGGCGCATCATTCTCATCATCACTACTGAATGGATGATGGTACTTGAGACACTCCTATAGATCTAGCTGGTTCTGCTCTACACGAAGGTTAATAGAGTGAACCTCCTGCTGCATGGTAGAGATGGACTGCTGCATAGATGACATGGTCAGCTGCATGGAACTCATACCCCTTGTATAGATGCCAATGCCTCCAAAATCTAAGCATAACTAGCATCCTGCTGAGGTGACGGAGCAATCTGAGAAGAGGATGCCATATCAGGTACTGCGACATGGATGGGAGGGGGCTGTGGCACATCATCATCCTAATCGTCTCACCGCAGCTGGGCATTGGACTTCATCAGAGTCTGCTTGCTGATGGGATCCTAGATCTTCATCATCGGCTCGCCAACTACACCGATGCCTGACTGTAAAATAATTTGTGTGAGCAGGCAGCCAAAAGGGAGACATGTATTTCCCTCATCACGGGCTTCCAGGATAACCCCCAAAATATGCTTGCATAGGTAGAAGGGCATGCAAAGGTAGATGGCATAGACAAACTGGGCCCTCTTCAAGATCAGATCAATACGCCTAACAACGGGCCAAAGGTTGTGCTGAACAATCTTGGCAAGCATGCGATGTGGAGCATTTAGGGCACCGATCCTGATAAAAATGGCACACTCCTCTCCTTGAGGGACATCATGAAAGAATTCTCTGAGATCATCCAAAGAATAAGGCAATACCACCTCATTGTACGGACTGCGAGAGATCTGGTGCACAGGCACCCCAATGATTTGGCTGATAACCTGAGGATCAACCATAATAATATGCCCATCCATATAGGACTGAAGAACCAACCCACGGTCATCATCTTGCACGACCTCAAGATTGGCATAGAATAATCGGACAAGCCTGGTAAGCACAACACAGGCACAGTTATGCAGATAACCCCAATGGCAGGTCTGGATAATCTCATGGATACTGTCCAGAGGAGCCACCATGATATCTAAACGAACCACATTTCTCTCGGCAATGACTGGTCTATCCATAATTTTAGCTCTAATGGCTGCCAAATCTCCTTCTGTCCTCTGTCAGACTCTACATTGTGGACTGCCAGCAGACATGTTTCTGCAAAAAATAACCAACAAGATGTGCCAAAAATAATCTAAAAAAGATTAGATTCTTGTTAGTTCCAAAGAAAATCCGACATTGTAACGGCAATAAATGGACTTTTCCAAAAATAAAACCCAGCAAAAATACAATACAGTCCAAAATAATACCGAAACATGTAATCCAAACTCAACAGATATCACAAATATGCAATTCATATTCTCAAAACATATTCCCAAAAAAGTCAATATTCTAACAGTTAGCAAAACACTGAAAAGAATAAAAAGGAATTGAAAAAGTACCTAGAATGGAGAGAAATAAGCATAAGTGGACAAAATAAGCTGAGATTTTGCACTAACCCACGATAAAAGCGCACAAAAAGACAAAATTTCAAGAGAACACCGGGTGGGTTAAGCTTGAGATGCTGCAACTAGGGTTTTAAAACCAGTGGGGTCCCCGTCCGGACGGATCACTAATCCGTCCGGACGCACGTTGCCACATAAGCATGCAACAGGCCGCGCGCATCCGGATGTGTAACCTTACCATCCGGCCGTCTGAGTCTCACCCGTCCGGACGCAAGGAGAGACCGTCCGGACGCTTCACACTGAAAAAATGGAAACTAAAGGAAAATTTGCAAAAAATATTTTTCCTAGTGTCTACTTCAGAACAAGCATGTATAATCAACTGATAAAACAATTAAATAGCATCTCAAAACTATGTAGAGATATAAAAGAGAGTTTAGATTCCAATCAGCACAAATTTTTCTGTAGACAGAAAATTTAAATAGATTACTCAACTCATGCAATGTGTGTGTGTGTGTGTGTGAAGACTTTCTCAGTAAGGTATAAAGTTTGCTGATATGACAAAGAGCAACCGAATTTTCTAGACGAGAGAAAAAATCAAAGAAAGATCAGTCAAAAGTCAAACCTTATGATTTACTAGGGCCTAGCCACCCTCATTTGATACACTCCCCCTAAGACGCAGTACCTAATTGTTTTACTTGTACCATAAAGGACAAGGTAAAATTTTACTTGCACCATGAAGGACAAGGCATAAGACTAATTTATCACAAAAGTAGTGAATATAAGCATATAGCACAGAAAACTGAAGTATTACTGCTTGATTCTTGTTGGTGCTACAACCTAGAGAGAATGCTAGAATTTTTAGGCTTTAGGTCAACTAGCAAGTTGGTCAATTTGGCCATTTTATCAAAACCATCTCTCTTATTTAGAATTTCCAAAAGCAAAAAGTCAGAGAGGAAAAGATGTACCTTAGGAGAGTCTTGGATAGTGCACATTTTCATCGCAAGAGGAAAGTAACTATCCAGCTTTTACATACACAGGAAAAACTTGGCAGATATATAGTCATAAACTCCCAATCATATCTAAGCAAAGTCAATTAATGCACAATGAATTGAGATATCAGGCAAAAATACAAGCAATATCTGACATGCCAAGAAAAGAAAAATAAAATTCCCCGCATTTTCTCCCCCAATTTTTTTTTTTTAAATAAAAATAAAAACAAAAACATGATATATGGAAATAACATCATAAAATAAGCATGCAAGGCAAGATGAAACCTATGAAGGATCACAGTTGCCAATACAGAAAAACAATAGCCCGACATGTTTTTTCTATCTTCCCCAGATAGTACCTGCAACATTCTCTTAAGAGAAATAGGGGGCAAATAACAGTGGTTCCAAGATTGCACAGCAAGCATAAGATATAGCAAGTAAAATATCAAGCAATCAAACCAGATGCCTTAGGAATAGGAACCAAATCCTAGGCATGGATACCTTCACCGACTACGTGAGTTTATTCCCCTCATGGGTGAATGTCTTCCTTCTTCCTAACCCAAGCCTGCCTTCCTATGGGTGGTTGTTGGCAAGATTTCATATGTTGATCTATCCATTGCATCATGTTCTGCATCCAAATAGGTGGCTCCCTATAGTATTGATCATCCTCCACCTTCTACAGCTTTTTGAAGTACCTGGATTTGTTGGTCTTGGGTTTGCCACTATGATTGGCAGGAACAAATCTCTGCTGAGGCCGCTGATGCTGCGAAGCCTGGCATTGTGGGGCATCATGCCTTGGGTCTTGATGCCATGGGACTTGATATTGAGGGGCCTGAGGTTTTGGAGCTTGATTCCATGGAGCCTAATAAGAAGCCTGATGCCATGGAGTCCGATACTGGGCTAGAGGTCTTGTGCCGTAATTTGCTTGTCTGGGCACTTCTTTATTGACCTTTGCTTTCTGATCTTTGAGAAGGGAGCATTGGGGTCTGACATGCCCATTTAATCCACAGTGATGGCATATGGGAGATTTTCTGATGGTAGGGGGCTTCTGAGTACCCGAAACATCTCCATTAATTTTGTCCTTCCCGTTATCCTCAACAGTGGGTGGAGGCTCTAGGACTGTAGGCTTAACAAAGACAGTCCTGGAAGTAGAGGGAATATCAGAAGGAGGAGCTACATACCAGAGACCAGTCTTGTCAGTTGGGCTCTTCTGGATTGATAGCATGTAGGTCAGCTTTTCATCGATGACTCTCTCTAATTAAAGTTGTGTCTCTAGTAGCTTCTCATCTAGCTCCAGTATCTTGCGCAGCAACGAACACTTCTGAGTCTGTAAACTATTCAGATCATGAATGTGTTGCTTGCAACCTTCCCTCAGCTATTTGAATTCTATATAGAGGGTTTTATAAGCTTCCTTGAGTTCTTCCCCATCATCACTGTGCTCTAAGTAAGAATCTTCCTCTTCTACATGTGGAGCCACAAACGCTAGAAATTTTTCTTGCTTAGGAGCTTTTTCTTCTTCGGACTCATTACTGAGAGTCACGTTATACGCCTTCCCCTTTCCCTGCATGAGGTTCCCACAGTCAGCCAGTATATGCCCAAACCCTGACCATTCAAAACATCTTGAGCCTCTGGGATCTTTCTTTTCATCTTCCTCAGGTTCAGCTTCTCTGGGGACCTTCTTCATTTTTTCAGAAATCTTCTTCTTGAACCGCTCATTTCTCATTAATCTTTTGAAATTTTTGGCCAACATAGCCACAGCTTTTTCTTCATCCTCAGAATCGTCTCCAGATGAGACTTCCACCTTTTTCTTGGAAGCTTTCAGGGCAATGGTCTATAGCTTCTTGACCGGGGGTAGGGACAGCTCATAAGTTTGAAGAGATCCCACCAACTCTTCAATCTTCATTTCTTCCAGATCTTTGCTTTCTTCGATTGCAGATACCTTGATTCTGAAATGCTCAGGCAAAGATCTCAATATCTTACGGATGAGTTTTACATTCGAGACGGTTTTCCCAAGACTCACCATTGAGTTTCTTAGGTCGCTCATTTTGGAGTAAAACTCTCTGAATATCTCATCTTCCAACATCTTAATTTCTTCAAATCTAGAAATTAACATTTGAAGTTTGGCAGATTTAACAAGTTTAGTGCCTTTATATGTTGTTTCTAATATTTGCCTCGCTTCTTTAGCTGATTCACTGTTTGAGATTCTAACGAATTCAAACGGTGAGAGCGCTTGGCATAGAGCATGGATGGCTTTATCATTAGAAAGTCGTGCATTTTTTTCAGGGACTAGTTCGAGAGTCGTATCCGCTGGCTTAGTCCAACTAGTTTCAACAATACTCCAACAGTCAATAGATTTTAAAAAAAACCGCATACGAGCTTTCCAATAGCCATAGTTCGTACCATCAAAAGCAGAAACAGTATTAACACTTTGAGACATTATAACAAATAGAAGTCAAAGAGGAAAGATAACACTCAAGAATTGAATCTAAGCAGAGTGTACCAAGCTCTGATACCAATTGAAAAATAAATAAATGACTTCTAATTTTTCACAAGTGTGTGCAAAAGGTGTGCAACAAAATATCAAAATGTGGAATTAAAGGAGACAGATATTTTGTTGACGAAGTAAAAACTCAATTAAGAGAAAAACCACTCCGGGACAGCTAAACCCAGGATATCCACTATTCAGAAGACAAAACTAGTTACAAAGCAGTAGCACTCACATAACCTTATGCAGTGGTCGTACCTTGAACTCTGACGTGTAACCCAACACGAACACCTCCCAACCAAGTCACCTACTTGAAGGGGTCTTTAATGGAATCATTTACCTTAGGGCCAACCCCTAAGATAGACTTCAAATCAGCTCAGCAATAGCATACAACGACAACGGCTTAAAAGAGATCAACTTAGCACAACAACTCTAAAATATACCTCTCTCTAAGCACTACAGAATTCAATACCGAATTCTTATAATTCTCAAGCCTATGGACCTCTATTTATAGGCTACAGGTTCAAATGAGCATCTGGCTTGAAATACCAAGGCGCCGTCCGGACGGTAGACATAAGGCATCCGGACAAACAACTGTGCGATCAGCTTTCCAAAATTTCGCATAAATTCTTTTTTGAATTGAGCCATGTCCGGACGGTGTTGCCCTGTCGTCCGAACGGTAGCACTTTAGCTGCACGCAATTTCCATATCAAGGCTTGATGCTTCCGAACCATGACATCTATCGTCTGGACGGTGAATCTGTTGCATGCAATTTCCATCTATGAAACTCGAGCGTCCAGACCATGAAGACCGTCGTCAGGACGTCTGATTTTTGAATGCGCGACTTGCCTTATGGATGAGCGCGTCCAGACGGGAATCCACATCGTCCAGACAGTTGTAGCTATCTTCCCATATCTGTGTTTTGGAAAGAAATCTCATAGCTGATCGAACACTCAGTGGCATCCGGATGTGCTACTAAAACGTCCTGACGGATGCAAGCTGGAACAGTTCGAAGCTTCTCGACATAAAGGAAGGTCCAGACGGAAAGTTCTCGTCGTTCGGACGGATGATGCTTTGGACAGTTTGGCGTCCGGACGGTATATCATGTCATCCGGACGGCTGCAAGGGATTCGATTTCACTGACTTGTAGACTATGCAAAATCTTCTAGAAGAACTCTAAATAGTTGAATCCCTGTTAAAATGCATCATTACATAGAAGTGATTTTGTCCAACAGAATATAGCCAATAACAAACTAATAGGCAGCATCGGTTTTATTTCCAAAGAAGGCAGGTAGCACCAAACAAGAAACCACGTGAATGTGTGTGCGGTGCCTTTGAGTTTTTAGTTTCAAGGAAATTCCTTCCAAACCTGGCAGCGCAGATTGTTTCTAGAAGAAGGAAAAAGAATCAGACACGTTGTCTTAAGTAATGGGAAGCACCGACTTGTCCTTTCAAAAGCTGTTGCAGCACCGAACCAAGAGAGACACGCATGTCTTTAGTTCTTTCCATAATTATTCCACCAAACCAAGACGTGATTCTCTCCATATCCGAGTAAAAAAGGTGCAGCTCCTAACACGTGAAGCGGCGCAAATTTGGAGAAATATATACACGAGTTCCTTCTATAACTAGCATCAAGACACGATATCCATGTGGGCCAAGAACGTGAACTGCAGTAAAATTGAGAAATTGAGAGACTATAACACACAGCTGGCAGCAAAAAAAAATTATTTCCAGGGACGTGTGATCATGCAGCGCTAGGGTGTATGTGAGTGGATTATGTTTTTAAACCAAAAACAAAAACGTAGAGAAGAGTCACCGAACCCTAGGTGTTTGCAATATATTTATGTTGTCTTTGCTCTTGTAAAGGTGGGGGGGGGGGGGGGGGTGAGAAGCGCAAGCCTGCAGCCACACTAAGGCATGTAGCAGTTTGTAAGGTTTTTTTTTTTTTTTTTTTTTTTTTTTTATGTTCTTAATAAAATTTAGCATTTTCTAATTAGTGATGAGTAGCTAATTTTTTAACTAAGGTTGAGGATGAAACCTCACCTTTAAAGAGCAACAATATTTTCATAATAGTTTATACTATCCGATTTTATTGGGTTTAATATTTTCAATGTTTTACTTCTTTTCAATTATTGAGATGATTTCTTGGATATCTATTGTGATTTCCGGATACATGTGATGATTTGAGATAGTCTCATTTAATTGATTGCTTGGATTTTTCATTTATCAAAACATTAGATATTCATTGTATTTCATTCTACGGATACATTTGATGATTTTGTTTAAACTGTATATCTTTTGTGATTTGTGCAAAGAACGGATTCATTGAATGATTTAATTAATTTTTGAAACATACATAAGATTTGTATAGTGAGAACTTTGGATACGTATTGACGAACATGAGAATATGTTGCTGTAATTTGGTGGGTATAGATTCTAAAACTTAGTACATTTTTTTTTGTTTTATTTATTTTTCTTTTATTCGCAAAACCCCAAAATTCGGAACTAGGTTAAAATAGAATTAGTTTAAATAGAAATTAATTTTTGCATCTCAATTCCCTGTGGATTCGACCTCTCACTTGCACATATACTATATTACAAATTATTCGTGCGCTTGCGAGTATTAAAATTTGCACATCAAGTCCCTATCGTAAATGTACAATAGAGACGTGCAGTTGTTTGCACGTCACTAAACATTTTTTATAACGCAAGACATTTTTGCGTGGCACAGCCCCTTCTTCCCACCATTTTTTTTCAGCCCCAATCATCAATCTCTCTCTCTCTCTCTCTCTCTCTCTCCTTCTCTCGCAGACCACCAACGTCACAGGCACGGACAATCTACCGCCGGCCTCACTCTACCGTCTCTCTCACGCATGGTAAGTCCTCCTCTCACTCTCTCTCTCTCTCTCTCTCTCTCTCTCTCTCTCTCTCTAGCTCTCACAATACTCTCTCTCTCTCTCTTAGAGCTTCGTCGGCCACCGGCTACAGAAGAGCACTGACGACCACTGCCCACCAAAGGTACGTACGTCTCCCATTTCAATTTTTGGTTTTTTCTTATTTTTTACCCCTATTAGACGATGCCTATATATATATATATATGATGTTTTTTTTTTCCATTTATTATTTTTGTTTGGCATATAACAAGACAAGGTTCTTAGTCTCTGCTAGGTTGATCTATTGGGTTCTTGTCTTTGCTTTTTTTTTTTTTTTTTTTTTTCTTTTTATAATTATCAACCATGTTAGACTTGCATAAAAGAAAAGATACTGTCGTGATAGTGTTGATGATGATAATTAGTTTTTGCATTCCTGCTTTGAGCTTATTTCATTCACTGCTCTTAGTCTCCTTGGTAATGAGATTATTCTTTCATTTATCACTATTTGAGATCAAATTAATTTGTGGAGTGGTTATATAGGCTTTTTAGAAACGTGTAAATAGACTTACCAAAAAGAGAAAAACTAAGTACACAGTAGCAAAGGCATGCAATTAGTTCTAAATTATCCATCCTTAATTAATTCATGTTCGAAAAGGTTAAATTCCCTTGGTATTTTTTCTATAGGTGTAAAATTTTTGCTTGTCACTAAATGTGGATGTGCAAATACATTGTACATATGATTTTGAAAGAAAATGAATATATTTCTATGTATTTTTTTTTTTTTTAATCTTTGGTGAAAGATTGCCTAGGGTCATTGCAACTGCTTGATTTTGTCAATCAACTTGTTTCTTCCTTGCAAAAAGTCAATAAACTTGTTTTTATCGGAATGGTGGAAATTCAGTGCATAGATTATTCAAACTTGTCAAATTAAAATTCAATGCAATTCATGATTATATATACCTAGGATAATGAAATTGTGTAAAAATATGTAACATATTTATGAAATTCCATAAGCATGAATCATTCCTTTTTCTTTTTTTGTTCTTTCTCTAGATATGATTCTTATTGTATGTGGCATCTTGGTGAGTGTATATTGTTTTTCGTTGTGTAGTTAAATTGTTGAGTATATTTTTCTTTTTCCCAAGCTTGGTGATGGCTTCCTATTTAAATGTCTTGAATGCTATGGGAAATGGAGGTACAAATGCTCCCTTAGGAAAATGTTATACAAAGCTATGGTGGATTCAAGAGCTATGAAATGGGAGGTACAAATGCTATGAAATTGTTCTCTAGCTCCACGGTCCATGGTTGTGTGAAGCATTCAAAAGCCAAATACCTTTAGATGTGGATTATGGGCTCAATGAAGCATTTTATTTCTTTACTAACTTTTTTTTTTTGTTAGTGGTAAGTGAATAGCCCTTGTTTAGCCCATGAAAATAACAAATAATTGTAGACAATCATAATCCATGAAAATAACAATTTTTGTTTGTTAATGTTACATACTAACGATCAGATATGTAAAACTTCTCTGTAATTTGATACTATTAAGACTTAACATCTAGATTGTTATTAATGGGACTATGTTATACCCTTGCAGTTCTTTAATTAAATCTATAATAGGATTGTATAAGAGTCACTACTTTCTGTTTTAAAGGATTATTAAAGTACTTAGCTCCTCTCCTTTCCTTTTCCCTTACCAACTCATCCCTGAAAACTATTTTCTCTTTCAAATTAGGTATATTTATATTTGATATATTTTTTCTCTTTCTAATTAGGTATATTTATACTTTATATACTTTTAAACACTTTCTGATTAGGTGTATCTATACTTAGAGTTTTTTTTTTTTTTTTCTTTGTATATTTACATAAAAACTCTTAAATATGTGTATTTTTCAACTTTGTATTTTGGAATTTTATCTTATATATGTGTTCATTTGTTACTGTTTTGTAATGTATGTAGAGAAAAAGATGAATACTTTGATGACAAAGCCTCGACGTAGGAGGGAATACAATGATGGGTGTAGAGTGTTTGTGACATTTGCAGTTAGTAACTGTATAGCACCTAATGGTAAAATCCGATGCCCCTGTAAGGCATGTCAAAATAACCGCTGCCAATCGCCTAATTATGTCCTTGACCACTTGACAGGGGGTAGGGGAATGATGTATAGCTACAAATCATTGTGGTCTTACCACAATGAGACGATAGCAATAAATCTTGATGCAGCCAATGGTTCGAACCGTCCAACCACATATGTGGTGAGTGGAAGTACAGAACAGGGTGGCGACATGAGTGCAATGTTGCATGAAGCATTCGGCATGCACGAAGTCAGAGAAGACAATCGTGAGCTTAAGGGCGTTCAGCAGGTGGGTGAGGAAAATGTTAATGAAGAACCAGCTGAAGGTGGCGCTTAGAAGTTCTACGACATGCTTAAAAAGGAGGGGAAGTCACTTCATAGGGCTAATAAACATAACAAACTGAGTACTACAATATACTTGTACAACTTGAAGTGCGTTGGCGGACTTAGCAACAATATTTTCTTTGATTTGCTTGAGTTCATCATTCAGTTGATGTCTGCATGTGATGACACTTTGCAAGCTAATACATATGAGGCGAAGAAGTATCTCAGTGACATAGGGCTTGGGTATGAGAAGATTCTTTCGTGTCGTAATAATTGTATGTTATTCTGGAAGGCCAATCAGGAATTAGAATCATGTACCGTCTGTGTAAAATCTAAGTGGAAGGATGAAATTCATTTGGACAAGGATGGTCAACCCATATTGTCGAGAAAGAAACATCCAATGAAAGTATTGCGGTGGTTTTCACTCATCTCACGCCTACAAAGGCTTTTTATGTCAGAGGCTTTTTATGTCAGAGGCTTTTTATGCAGAAGGCCGCATTAAGGATGGCATGTTGAGGCATCCGGGTGACGGTGAAGCATGGCAGTCATTCGACCTCTTACATCCAGAATTTTCAGCCTACATCAGGAACGTGAGGCTTGGTCTAACCTCGGATGGATTTAATCCATTTGGGAACATGAGCATTTCCCACAACACTTGGCCAATAATGCTTGTTCTATACAACTTGCCTCCTTGGATGTGCATGAAACAAACGGCATTCATATTATCGTTGATTATCCCAGGCCCAAGTTCACCTGGAATGGGTATAGATGTTTACCTCCAGCCATTGATTGAGGAGTTACAAGAATTGTTGAATGTAGGGATGCACACATTTGATGTCTCAAAGAAAATAATTTTGTGATGCGGAAACAGTTGATGTGGACAATTAATGACTTCCAGGCATATGCAAATTTGTCCAGGTAGCCTAATAGGGGTGAGAAGGCATGCCCTATCTGTATGAATTTGACAAGGTCTAGATGGTTAAAACATGACAATAAATATTATTATATGGGGCACAGGCGATACTTGCCAATGAATCATCCTTGGAGGCAGAACAAAAGAACATTTGACGGCAACCAAGAACTAGAACGTGCACCCGAAGTGCAAAGTGGTAATGACATCCTTGGACAAATTTAACCTAAGAGGACATGGACCGACAAGAGGGTGACATTTGTGTCACTTTGTGCAAGATGGAACAAGTATTTCCCCCCGATTTTTTTTACCAGCATAGTTCATTTGGTCATGCGCCTTGTTCGTGAGTGCCAACTCGGGGGCCCCGTACAGTATAGGTGGATGTATCCGGTAGAGAGGGTAAAATTTTTGTATGTATATTCATTATTTTAATTAGTATGTATTTTGGAACACAATGAATAATTGGCGTGATTGACTGATGTTCATATGTAGGAGCCTCGGGGAGTTCAAGTCTAGTGTGCGCAATAAAACGGCTCTTGAAAGCTACATTGCGGAGGTCTACATAGCAACCGAGTTGGTGACGTTCTACTCGAGGTATCTGGATAACGCACCAACCTTCCACAACAGACCCCAACGAAATCTTGATGGACCAAAGGGTGTGGGAACACGAGTCAGCCTCAACCGTATTTAGTTAAGCCATATTCACCGATATCTTACATTCAACTCTGACGATTTTCTTCAACTATGGACTTAAGCTAAAAATATTTAGCATGTGTTAGATTCTATAATGTTGCATCCTGGAAAGGTGAATAATAGATAATGAATTTAAATTTTGAATTGTAGAATGCACATGAATTTCGCCTAGGCGATCATGCGGTAGGGGGCAAACTACGGACGATTAGTTGGAAGCCCAACATCATCAGCAGTTCTACAATTGGTACCGTGACTACATAAGACTAATGTGATGTTTAGCTTTTACATGTTGAGCTTCTGGTTCACATAAACTAACCAAACTAATTAACTTTTGGTTTTCCATTTTACGTAATTATGCTCGTAGGTCGATCAATTGGACGATCAATGTAGGAAGGAGATGGGTGACAAGCTGGTTATGCATTGTAGGGGCCTGAAAGAGACAGCAGTTAGGTACAATAGATACATGGTTAACGGCAAACTATTTCGCACTGTTGCACATGATGTGGGGAAGAGGACACAGAACAGCAGCGTGTGTGTGCCGACCGTTGATGGCTTAACATACTATAGGAAGTTAACAGATATAATTGAAGTCGAGTACTATGACAGGACTAAATACATCATGTTCAAGTATGATTGGGTGGACACCATGAGGGACAGGGGGTACAAGGTGGACGAGTATTGCATTGTACTTGTCAACTTTAATCGCCTTGTCCACAGGGGAGACCTGGAGACTGATGACCTGTACGTGCTAACTTCACAAGTTGACCAAGTATTTTACGTCGAAGATGAAAGGAACCCGGGTTGGGCTTGTGCCGTACGAACTAAAACCAGGAACGTCTATGACGTTGGTCAGGGTGAAGGGTCCCGTGATGCATGTGACAACTACCACAAGTGCGAGCCGTTCCTATTAACGAGAAATAACGATCATGATCCGAGTGATGAATTCGACCATGTCCGACCAAACTCAGATCCAATCTTAGCGTATGTGATTCAATAAAACTTGACTGGTTTCTTGTTATTTATTTCTACATTGATTAGTAATTGTTAACGAATTGGTACGTCATTAATATATGTGGTAATAATTAAAGTATGTATTAGGTCCACAATATAGTTCTCGTTGTCAATTAATTAAATCCAATTTATGTTCGTGTGCATAATGTATAAATATATAACATTAATTTCGGTGCGTTGTGTATTTCGCAGGTTACCCTAGCACTTGACAGATATTCCACACCTTGTTTGAATGTTAGATCGTCTGTTTGTAGCAATTTAGGTAATAATTAATGACTTTTCAGTTTATTTTTATTTTTTGGTATTGATGACGTTTGTTTACATTCCACGTGTTGCTCAATACTTAGGACTTAATATGATACTATCATATTGTTGTTTGCTAAGTGTGTTTGTTTTATCATTCATAGGTAATACGGGGCATGCTATTGCACATCCTTCAGTAGCGACTCATGTGTCTGTAGTGAGGAAACCAACTCATGAGCAACTATATTCTTTTGAGTCATTGATTGTGTTTTGCATGTAATCTGTATGTATACTTTGTTCATATATATGACAAGACAAAGATTGGTTGTATGATTTTGAATGGTTGTGATTGTTGATGATTGATGGAAATGTATATTGTTGTGATTGTTGTTGGAATTAAGTGTAAAATGTTGTGATTGTTGATGATTGATGGAAACGTATAAATTGTTGTGATTGTTGAAGGATTGATGTAAATGTAAGTCGTAAACATCAGGTCAACCGCTAAAAAATTAATTAGAAGAGCAAAAAACAATTTTTTTTTTCCTTCAGATATAGTGACGTGCCTAGACACCACCTCACTATATGTAGTGATGTGCAATAAATAGCACGTCACTATAGTCAGTGACGTGCGATAAAATAAAACATCACTATAAAATAGTGACATGATATATAAACCACGTCACTAACTATAGTGACGTGCGATTTATTGCACGTCACTACTTGTAGTGACGTGGTGTCTATTGCACATCACTTTTTGCAGTAGATGGGCCCCATGGTAGGCCGAATCTTAAAGATCCCTTACAAGTTCCAGATGGGACAATCACAAAGTCAAGGGCGAAGAAGACCAAGGAGGCAATGCAAGGATTGGTGCAATCCACTTGGGCCGAGTTTGCAAATTTATCGAGCAAGACTCCAACATTCAAGATGGGCTTGAAAGAAGAAGAACCAACTTTAATTCATGTGATACAAGCAACAAATGGGGGTGGCATAGCCTAGTGGTTTCTTGCAGACTCTTTATTTCACTAAGTATAGGCATGTGGGCCTATTTTTATGTTTCTATGGTTGTAGGCCTTTAGGCCTATTTGTTTTATTAAGGGGACTTCTTTTATTAGCTATAGAAGTGTAGTTTAGGATATTTTGGGCTTGAAGATGTTCAGCCCATATCTTTTAATTGATGTAGGCCTTAGTAGGGTTAGGGCTTCATGGAGAGGTTTTAAAAAGACTTGTAGCCGCATATGCTAGACAAGTTGATTGGGAATGAAGTTTTGTTCTTCATAGAAAACTTTTTCAGTTTTCTCTACTTGTTCTTGATTGAACTAAGAACTTATCAAAGGCAAACCCTTTGTGGCGTTCTCACCAAATCTAGGTTCTTGAAACAAGATTTCAACGGGTCTAGATTCTTTGGACTTGATTCTTGGCTTTCTTGGGTAGATTTCAATTTGTTTGTGGGTTCAAAGGGGATTTCATCCTGCGGGTTCACCTCATGTATTTTCAGAAAAATAGATCTTAAAAGTGGATATCATCAAATTAGAATGAAAGAGGGAGATGAATGGAAAACTATTTTTAAGACTAAACATGGACTTTATGAATGGTTGGTTATGCCATTTGGACTTACAAATGCGCCTAGTACTTTCATGAGATTAATGAACCATGTATTACGTGCGTTCATAGGCAAATTTGTAGTCGTGTACTTTGATGATATCTTAGTGTACAACACGAACTTAGATGAACATATTGAGCATTTAAGATGTGTGTTAGATGCGCAGAAAATGAAAAGTTTGCTTCCCAAGCCAATAAAGGGCGAAGGCGTGTCATCTTTGAACCAGGCGATTGGGTTTGGGTTCACATGCGCAAAGAACGATTCCCAGCCCATAGAAGGACTAAATTGCATCCTCGCAGCGATGGACCTTTCCAAATCCTCGAAAAAATTAATGATAATGCTTATAAAGTGGATCTTCCCGGTGAGTATAATGTCTCTGCTACTTTCAATGTTTCTAATCTTTCTCCCTATGATGTAGGTGACGATTCGATGTCGAATCCTTTTAAGGAGAGGGGGAATGATGGGCCCCATGGTAGGCCGAATCTTAAAGATCCCTTACAAGTTCCAGATGGGCCAATCACAAAGTCAAGGGCGAAGAAGACCAAGGAGGCAATGCAAGGATTGGTGCAATCCACTTGGGCCGAGTTTGCAAATTTATCGAGCAAGACTCCAACATTCAAGATGGGCTTGAAAGAAGAAGAACCAACTTTAATTCATGTGATACAAGCAACAGATGGGGGTAGCATAGCCTAGTGGTTTCTTGCAGACTCTTTATTTCACTAAGTATAGGCATGTGGGCCTATTTTTATGTTTCTATGGTTGTAGGCCTTTAGGCCTATTTGTTTTATTAAAGGGACTTCTTTTATTAGCTATAGAAGTGTAATTTAGGATATTTTGGACTTGAAGATGTTCAGCTCTTGTCTTTTAATTGATGTAAGCCTTAGTAGGGTTAGGGTTTCATGGAGAGGTTTTAAAAAGACTTGTAGCCGCATATGCTAGACAAGTTGATTGGGAATGAAGTTTTGTTCTTCATAGAAAACTTTTTCAGTTTTCTCTACTTGTTCTTGATTGAACTAAGAACTTATCAAAGGCAAACCCTTTGTGGCGTTCTCACCAAATCTAGGTTCTTGAAACAAGATTTCAACGGGTCTAAATTCTTTGGACTTGATTCTTGGCTTTCTTGGGTAGATTTCAATTTGTTTATGGGTTCAAAGGGGATTTCATCCTGCGGGTTCACATCAGCAGTGACGTGTTATTATATCCACGTCACTGAAAATAGTGACGTGGTAATATTTATGACACGTCACTATTTTTACTGGCATGCAACAACAACACGTCACAATCTGTGGTGACGTGTGGTTTTCTATCACGTCACTACTTGAGTGACGTTTACAAATTACACATCACTGCAAACAGTGAGGTGTCATTTGATGACACGTCACTATTTGCAGTGACTTGGTGTTTTTGCGGTCACTGAATATTAATGACGTACAAAATTTCTCACGTCACTGTTGAGTGACGTGGTGCACTTCTGGGCGTCACTAATGTACATTTAGTGACCAGCTGTTTAGTGGCGTGTGCTTCATGTCACTATTTGTGCATCACTAGCGTTTAGTGATGTGCAAAACCCTTTTGCACGTCACTGGAGTCAGGTCACTATTTACTTAATTTGTTGTAATGACGGTTGAAATTGAAATATAGATACACTAAATTGACATATTTTAAAGTTTAAGGGTTTGATTGCAAAAGTGATGAAAATTCATAGGTAATAAATGAAGTTTTTCTTTCTTTCTTTCTTTCTTTTTTGTAAATTCATTGTTAAATTTATGAGATTTACATGTTGGTTCCACAGATTCAATGATGTATTTGCACATCTTTTGTACGGAGATGGACAAGAAATGTGCAATGTAATGAAACCAAACATTTCTATTTTTTTTATCTGAATAAACACCCCTTGTTGGAGCAGAATGAAGGGTCCACTTAGACAAAAAAGTCCGAGAAATGTTGTAAACACTTCTAAGTGCACACTTAATGACATGGAATTAAAAATTCCCATTTGATCCAAAATTCAATTGTGATATATCCAAAATTTAATGATAATTTTTAATGTCACATCATAGAGTATGAATTTGAGAGCATGAAAGTGAAAATATGTGTAGCATTTCTCAAAAAGCCTGGCATGATCAAGGTCTCTTTCATAATCCCCAGTTATTTTTGTTCTTTACTCTTTGATCTTGGCATGAAATATAGTAAAAGATGTAATAGTAGAGGTAATCCTCCACTGCATCTCTCTTAGAGTTACATTCAGCTAAGCAAATATTTAGCTAAATGATACATTTTTCTATTTTAACTATCTATTTTTTCAAAATACACATATATGGCTAATAATTTTAGCCATCTACTTTCACTATTCCATTTAATATATATATTCACTATACTCAAGAAAAAATATAATGAGATTGACTTTCTTTTTTCTTTTTCTTTTTCTTTTTATTAATTTAACTTATGGGTTGTGCTTAGAATTTGCTAAGCACAATAGTCACTAGTTAAGGATAATTTGACTAAATAAATGTTGAGTTAATTTTTTTTATATTTTTTTATTACAAAATTAATCAAAATAACCTGTTAACTATTTTTGACTTGCTATTCAAGTGCTCAAGCGAAAATCATAAACAAAGGATAGTCCGTCCCAAACTCCAAATTGCCTATTCCTCTTTAGCTAGCAACCTTCCATTTTTTCAAAGAAAATTATATTTCCCTAGTAACCACATGAGGTGTGCATTAATTAATCTACCAAAAATGAATATTCCAGCCTAGCTACATTAATTCTTACACAAATTAAATCTTCTCTTGTTAGGATCCGTTTGGATTTGTAATTTCAAAAAGTGCGATTTAAAAATAGTGATTTTAAAATGTGCGATTTGAAAAAAGTGATTTTTAAAAATGCAATTAAGCGTTTGGCAAAATCGCAGTTTAGCCTTTAATCGCAGGTTGACCTTTTAAAATTCCGCGTTTTCAAAAAAAAACCCAATTACCTGTATTTGAAAAAGTAGTTTTCTACGTTTTCAAATCGCAATGTTTTAAAAAATGCAATTCCCAAACGGTTCATTTTCTGAAATTTGGTTTAAAAACGCACTTTTTGTTTACGAAATCGCAATCTCAAACGCACCCTTAGTCTATTGGATGCATGCCATCATATGCCAACGAACAAAACATTAATGTTATATATGACAATTTTATTCAATGTTATCTTAAAAGGACATAAATTTTCTATAAACTTGTTTATAGGAAATTTCATACAACCCACATATAAGATTGACATGTATCATTTAAGTATGTGAGAAGCATATGCTATTAAAACAACATGTGTTTCTCACATGCCAAGGAACACATGTCAATTTTATATGTGGGTTGTATGAAATTTCCTACAAACTGGTTTGTAAGAAACTTTTGTCAATCTCAAAATATTGAAATAGTATAGTTCCAATTGATCTTTAGAATTTTTATTTATTTATATTTTATTTTTTAATATTGACTGATCTAAAGGTTAGTTTAAATTGTCGCATTAGCATTATAAAATAATTGAGAGCATAAAAATGTAGTTTTTAGCAGTACTCGAGCAATATTTTTATTTTTTACAACAAAATCAAGAGTTATAATAAAAATTACATTTTTATCCTACAACTATCCCACAATGTTGACATAGTATCAACTAACCATTGGATGAGTATTTGTTAAAAATAATAACAAAAAAAAAAAAAAAAAAATCAAGGGTTTGTTCGAATCAATTAAATTGGTGAAAATATAGGTATTTTCGCCCATCAAATGGGAATTTTTTGTTAAGTCGGTTAATTAATTGACTCCATACCAACAAGAATAAATTTTCACTATTTCAATTAAGTCGTTTAACTCGGTGAAGTCGATTAAATATCGGTTAATCGTGAACTTTTTATATTCGGGTGATCTAATTTTTATGGGCAAAAATAGGTTATTTTGGAACTAAACAATTTATGACAACTCGGTTTAGTTAACTGATAAAATAAAAATTCTACCACTTATCGAATCGAATCGATTTCGAAACAGTTTTTTCTTATTCCGATTGCTGACCACCAACAATATAATCGGTAGGCGACAATCGAGTATTCTGCTCATCTCTAGCGAGATAATTCTAGAATAATAACTTTCCCTTTCAAAAATATAATAATTATTGATGGCACTCGCCTCGAACCGTCTAGACCAAATCATATGCAAAGGAAGTGCACACATAAATTGAATGGGACGAAACAATTAAAAGAGAAAAAACAAAAAGAAGTAGCCACGGCCCACGTGATCTCCCTCCCTCCCTCCAAAATCCAAAACTAATGTCTGCTCAGGTCTGACGTCCACCCATCTGGATACATTAACCGTCAGTGGATTTCCTTAAAAAAACAGAGAAACAGAAAAAACTCCGCCTCCCATCCCATCCCCAATCCTAAAACACTTCCATTTCCGTGTACTTTCTTTCTTGGGTTTGTTTCTAATGGCTCAAGAAAAGGACAAGGGGAGAGAATCTGAACAGTTCTTCTTGGATGAGGATGATGGTTATGTGACGGGTGATGATGAAGGTATTGAAGTGAGCAAGATTGGTGGTGGTGGTAGTATCAGTAGCAGCAGTGATTTTGAAAATGGTGGGGGGGGTCATCATCAGGGTTCGGCTTCTGATGCTTTCGCTTCTCAGCAATGGCCGCAGAGTTACAGGTGGGTTTTTTTTTTGTTTTTTGTTTTTTTAAATGATCATCAAAAACTGTGTTAGTTTTATAGAAAATATATGATGGAGATTTTGTGGGGGAAAATTATAATATTACAAGGCTTTTCAGATTAGTGTCTCTTTGGAATGAAATTTTTGTTTTCTTCTTATTGGGATGTGTATTTTCACAGTCAGAGACATTTGTTTTGGTTTGTTTGAGAATTTTTTAGGCTTCATTTGGATCATAGAAAGTTCAGGATTTTTTATTTTATTTTTTTAATTTTTTTAAAAAAGGAATAAGCATCATATGTCCTAATCAACAAAAGATTAAACAACGCTCTCTCCAGAACACAACACCCCAATCAACCATACAACAAAAAACAACTATAGAACCACACATCCACTCACTCTGTATCTATCATACATCATAAACAAACTACTCTGTCTTCACAAAACAAAACTATAGTCATAGTATTCGATCTTGAAATCCCCACCTACAACATAGAGATTTATTAAGGATTGATTCTTTGAACTTTCCAGCTCCCATGATTCTAGTTCTAATTTCCCAATCTATCCTATTCAAATTCAGGTCCTCTGAATTCACCACATTACCATGCTTTAAGTTATTTCTTCATTTCCATAGGTGATAAACTACGGCCCCAAAAGCCAATTTGCACAAACTAACATTTAAACTTCTTCCCTTTAAATCTGTAATTCCCCATTTCATCACTTCTTCCCAAATTAAAGGAGGGTCGCCTACCATACATCTTCTTAACACTTCTATCCAAATGTAACGACCCACCCCCAATGACATAATAGTATCTGCTTTTAGCTCCTCTGAACCAAACTTCTCAGGAAGTCACCTATCCTGGTATTACACTCTCAGAAGCACGCTTAACTGCAGAGTTCCAATAGGTTCAAAGCCATCAGGGCTTTAAAACGCGTTGTATCAAGAAAGGTGTGAATATACATATAAGTACATCCCCATTCCCATACTCGGGCAATGTGGGATGTCACACCAAACTCTCTTGCTGAAACTGCAACGGAAAACGAGATGATCCCTATCTTCAATGCACCCTCTGCAGAATGTGCATACCATATCCCCTTTTATAGCCCCACTGCAGTAGCCAATCTCTAGTAGATAAACTATTCTTCATAGCAAGCCATAAAAAAGAATGCATGTCTCGGTATTGCAAGAGGAAACCACACCAGACGCCACCAATAAACTTCAACTTGCTTTGATCTAATAGGATCCCATGTATCTGCAATCGAATATATACCTTTCGTAGAAATAACCCATATTGGCTTATCATTATCACTTCTCTCAACCAAATCCAGCTTGCTTTGAATCTTTACCAAGTCATCTGACCTTGCCGGTGGCCAAAATCATTCTCTATTCTTTGTAACACTTGCCAACTTTGCATTAATAGAGCTCCCTGCATCATATATTGCTCAAGCCATAAAAAAGAATGCATGTCTCAGTATTGCAAGAGGAAACCACACCAGACGCCACCAATAAACTTCAACTTGCTTTGATCTAATAGGATCCCATGTATCTGCAATCGAATATATACCTTTCTTAGAAATAACCCATATTAGCTTATCATTATCACTTCTCTCAACCAAATCCAGCTTGCTTTGAATCTTTACCAAGTCATCTGACCTTGCCGGTGGCCAAAATCATTCTCTATTCTTTGTAACACTTGCCAACTTTGCATTAATAGAGCTCCCTGCATCATATATTGCTCGGGATTCATATATGTCAAAAAGAACTCCATCAGGATGCCATCTATCCATCCAAAGATGAATTGATTCACCATCCCTTACATTGAACTTTATAAACCCCTTTGCAGCAACTTTCTCCAACTCCATGAGCAATTATGAGGGATCTTAATTTGCCAAAAACTCTCCCCCTTCAATATATTTTCTCTAACCCAAGCAACCCACAAGGATCCAGCTTTGGAGACTGAACCAAACAGTCTTGAGTAGTTTTCTGTTTGTGGTGTTTGGTGTTTTTAATGTTAATGCACAATAAGTTGGGGACTGCTAGTGATAGTCGAGACTGAATGCTGCACCGATAATGTGTGGGTGCTCTATTGCTTTGCGTTCCGTATGACATATGCATGAGATAATTCTTGCATGTTACTTATCAAAAAAAAATTCTTGCATGATACAGGTAACTAGTTTTCCATGGTCACTACTATCATATTTAAACTCCAATTTTATTTTTTTATTTTTTATCAGGAATTTGTCACTCTCCAAAAATTATGCCTTTGGTAATACTGAATTTCGACTGAGTTAACATTGTCTGATTAATCTTCTTGATTTGTAATGTTAGTTAGTAATCTTATTCTACTTGTAAAATATTTGTCATCTTAACCTTAGTTTGTTACTTTAGGCATCGTAGTGCTGAACTGAAAATATTTGTCCAAGTTGTATCAAAAAACTTTTAGACTGGAAATGGTGCTACCCACGTTAAAAGTGTATGGGCCATTTACAATGTAATATTGCATGGAAGCATTTTGGCTTAGGGGATGATAATTCCATTAAATCAATTTCCTTGTGTCAGCTGAGGGACTATGCCCCCGTTTAATGTTTATGGTGAACTGTTTAGGATGATGATATTTGAGAGGTCACTGTTGAATAGATTGATGAGCATTTTCAAAGAAAATGTAACTATTTATAGCCCTGTTTTTTTATGCTCTGTTTTTTACAGCCTCTGAGAGTTGTGAGATTAGGTTGGGAATTCACAGTCTTCTAATTATATCTTAATGTTTAGTGAGCTCTATGGCAACAAATAGTTAACCATGCTTGTTGCTTAATCTAGAATGTATTGGGTAAGACATTGAAGCAATCTCCTTGTCCTAACAATTGATACAATGGAAGTACAAATAATTATCATGCTCATATGATACATACCTGATATCAAGCATTACATGACATATGCTATAAAATTTGTTCCTAGTATGTTACCAACGTGAATTAACTGGCAATTACATCGTTGGGATACTGTTTCGGTTGGTTTCTATGTTCATTCAAGTCTGCAAATGAGTTTTTTGCACACATAAAGTACACAATCCTATGTAACTTCTAGAATTATAGAATTTGAAACAAGTGTTTTACAGCCGTTAAAAGAAGAATATTGATATTCTCTGAAATAATGTAGGATAACTTAAGCATCCAAATACAATGTGTACCTGAAAAAGGGAATTACTTGGAAGGCAATGCACATTTCAAGTCATCCTATGTAAATTGAATGCACTCAAGTACTCATCCTTTTTCTCTCCTTGGTCTTTTTTCATTTTCTGGCAGAGAGACTACTGATTCTTATACCATCTCAGCATCACCAAGTTTTGTACTTCTTGGACAAGGTCTACGTGCTATATATTCAAGCTTTGAAGATCGTACTAAGAGCAATTTAGACCTGGATGGAAAGTCTCCTTTACTCTCTGATTATGAAAGAAGTTATCAGAAGGAAGACTTGGGTAGGATCTCAAGAGCACAATCATCAATATCAGAGAAAGCCTCATTGTATAAGCAGCAGCTTACTGGGGAGCTACCCATTGGTCATGGGTGTAGCCTTACTCAGACTGTCTTCAATGGTAACCTATGTTAATCTAGGGTTCTCTTACTATTATAATTGATATATCTGAAGTTCTTTTTGATATTTAATACGCTCTACCACTGATGGAGAAATTCCTGATATTTGTGAAAAGTTATCAGTAAAAAATATTCGTTGCAGAGGGAGAATGTCTAATGTGTGAGAAAATTTTTCACACCGGTTTATCTACTCTCATGAAAGAAGTTTTTGTCATCTGTTTGTGCTCTGTAATTTGAAGTTTTATCTTTTGGCTGTCTGGAATAATTATGTGATGTCGCATTGTTTTGAGGCAGGAGTTAATGTACTGGCCGGAATTGGGCTTCTTTCTACACCTAACACAATTAAAGAAGGTGGCTGGGCAAGTTTGGTAGTGCTAGTTCTTTTTGCAGTTGTATGTTATTATACTGCCTCCCTCATGAGATATTGCTTTGAGAGCAAAGAAGGTATCGTAACTTACCCGGATTTAGGAGAAGCTGCCTTTGGAAGATATGGACGTCTTTTCATATCTGTGAGTTGCTTGTAACTTCAAATGGAATTATGGAAGCACAATATCCTGTTTATAAGTTGGTCAAGCTAGTTCTTTATAGTTATTGATGGCAAAATGCTGGTAATCTATCTATTCTTCCTTCTCAGATTAACTGGACATTGTATTTGGTGCAAGTTAACTGTCTGATTTACATGTTTTAGTTGAAATTAGATGGTTTCAATTTCATTTCATGTTTATAAATTGGTAATCTTGGGAGATGAACAAGAATGCTACATATATATAGTTTGTTTTACTTATATCTCGGTTGTTTGTAACAATATTTCTGAAGTTATTGTATTTTTGGATCTTGTTGCAGATTGCTTTGTACGGTGAATTATATGTAAGTGACACACTTATTCTGATTGGTTGAACCATATTCCCTTAAATCTTAGTCAGGTTGATAAGATTTGCTTTCCATATGTGCAGTCCTATTGTGTCGAATTTATTATCTTGGAAGGAGATAATCTTACCAAGCTATTTCCTGGAACATCGTTGGATTTTGCTGGTGTTCATCTGGACTCTATGCACTTGTTTGGAATTCTAACTGCCCTCGTTGTTCTGCCAACTGTTTGGTTGAGGGATCTCCGTGTGATCTCATACCTTTCAGGTGTTGTAAACTTGTTCTGTCACGCCTCCATTGAGTTCATGAAATTGTTCATGTATCTGAATTCCTGTCATCTACTTTGCAGCTGGTGGGGTGATTGCAACAGTTTTGATAGTTCTCTGTGTATTTTTCCTTGGTACAACCGATGGAATTGGGTTCCATCAAAGTGGTCAAGTAGTAAACTGGAGTGGCATTCCATTTGTCATTGGTGTGTACGGATTTTGCTATTCCGGGCATTCTGTGTTTCCAAATATATACCAATCAATGGCTGACAAGACGAAATTTAGCAAGGCAATCGTAATATGGTGAACAAATTTGTGGTTGTAATTGGACACACCTTTTGCTTCCCTTTCTATCTCTCATGGCTTAACTTTTTCTTTTTCTTTCTATGCAGTTTTCTTCTGTGTGTTCTAATTTACGGTAGTGTTGCAGTCATGGGATATCTCATGTTTGGTCAACATACATTATCCCAGATAACATTGAATATGCCACCAGATGCCTTTGTTTCCAAAGTTGCAGTTTGGACAACTGTAAGTATGAGATTGTTGGTTCTTTGAAAATGAGATTTTCTGGGTTGATGACTAATTTATGTGTTTATAAGCTGACTTCTTACTTTCTGGCAGGTTATTAACCCATGCACTAAATATCCTTTTTGCAAATATTATGCATTATTGTAATCAAATTAGACTACATTTATTTGTAATTTTCTGCATTTATTTTGTTAATTTGATTCCTTAACATTGAACAAATATGCACTTTTGATGAACCCTTTGGCGAGGAGTATAGAGGAGCTGCTGCCGATCAGAGTTTCAAATAGTTTGTGGTGTTTCATTCTCCTAAGAACAACACTTGTCATTTCTTCGGTTTGTGCAGCTTTTCTTCTTCCAGTTTTTGGTAAAGTCTTGGAATTTGACTTGATGCCAAATACTTCAAGTTTTAGTTACATCTTATATTTGTTAGACAGTAAAAGGTATCAAAATATCGTCAGAAAATCATACGCATCTGGACAGAAAGATTGTCTTTTGTTTAAATTTCATATTATATGATTTTCTGTAAGTAGTTCGTTTTCGTACACAGTTTGCTATATAACCTATTCGGCAGTCAACTTGCTGCATTAACTATGGAATCTGAGGGAAACTATGTTCTTTGGCTTCATAAGCAATAAAAATCAAGATCGGAAGGTTGTATATATCTGAAGTAGTTTTTGATGAAATTGGGAGTTTTAGATTTTGACCACATCATTCCAAAGTAAACTCTCCACAGTGGGATATAGTCGTGGGGGTGATGTATCATACAAGATTGTTGATGTTCCTGTGAACTACTGACAATTAATTTCTCGTACTTTCTTCTTAGAAAAACTTTCTAGTTGTAAGGAGGTAGTGAAAATAGCTGCTTCTGTTGATTCTTTCTTATTCCTGATCAGCTTCACCAACTTCTGGTTCTGATTGAGTGAACTCAATCACTCAGTAGTCGTTTTGTTTTGGTTGCAGGTCTTGTGATGGCTTTAATTGGTTCTCTCCTCAGTATACTTGTGGTAAGAATACATTTTTCTCCAATAAAGACACATTTGTATTCCACAAATTTCAATTTCTTGTAAAAGAATTCCAGAAGTGAATTCAGTATAAGATTCTACATATTTTAAGGGTGATTCCTTACAGAACACTTGTTTAGAGAAAAGGCATTTGGTTGACTTCATTGAATAGAGTATTGAGGACAAAATGACAGAAAAGAGCATTTCAGTTTCCTAAGCCATTGTAGTTTGTTTATTGGATATAATCTACACTTGCAATACACCATTCACTCGGTTTGTGGTATATTGTTCTTGGATAGTGATGATTTATGCCAACATGAAACAAAGCTAACATGTTTTATGTAATGGATGTTGCTTTGATCCAGGCAGTAATCATGCCTGCTTTATGTTTTCTAAAAATTGTGGGGAAGAAAGCTACAAGGACACAGGTAAGCACAGTTTTGCCCAACATATTCTTTATGCAAACTCTTACAAACCAAAAGAAAAGATTTCTGTTTGACTGGATCTTGAGGCTTTATGACTTCAAAAGACTAATAAGAAATACCAAAACACAAAGGAGTGATTGAGGAAGCAATCAAATTGAAGAGAAAAATTTGAATTCATAAATACCCCCGTGAATGCATTTGCCAGTCTCACGTGGTTTCTTGAATCAAAATTGTTTGAGACGGTTATGCAAGTTTATATGTTTCCCATGCAAGACTAGCTCTTACAATAGAGCCAGTTTGGGATTGCATTGGGAAATAGGGCTTTTATCTATATAAAAAGCTTGAAAGAGCTTTCTAAAAGAAAAAAGCTTTATGTTTAAGCTTCCCACACAATGCAGTTTTGGGTTTTTTTTAGAGCAAAAAAATGTTTTTTTTTAATATTTTACAAAACCAATTTGGTTTTTTTTTTTTTTTGCCTGAAAGAGCTTTTTAGGTACTAAAAGCACATTTTAAACTCCTTAATGCAATCCCAAACATGTTCTTACAATAGGGCATGTTTAAGTAGAGTTTCTTTGTGTTCTTACTGTGTTCATGTCCTTCTCTGCATGTATATTGGATTGGTTTCCTTTGTTTACACTAATTTTCTTCCTCCACAAAATCAGATTGTTTCAAGTTCCACAGTAGCTGTATTGGGCATCATTTGTGCAATTCTTGGAACATATTCGTCGGTGTCAGATATTGTGAAGAGTTACTGAAAGATTCAGGTGGTTCAACATCTCAAGAATACTGGTGGGTGCTGATCATCTCATGTGTGTTCTTTTTGCATTGCACCAAATATTCAAGTCAGTGATTATAGCCAGGAATTAGACCTTTTTGGATGCTGATGCGCTTTATTTATTTCCAAGTAGCCTTTTAAGGACTTGTATTAAACACATTTTTTTCGTAATTTTTTATTGTTATTAGCACCATAGTTGGTGCTAATTGATGGGACATCTAGTCATTTCTTAGCTATATAAGGGTGCGTTTGGAATTGCGATTTCCTAGACAATAAGTGCGATTTTAAACCAAATTGCAGAACATAAATCGTTTGGGAACTGCGTTTTTAAAAATTGCGATTTGAAAACGCAGAAAATCTGCTTTTCCAAATCGCAGGTAAGATGGTGTTTTTTTGAAAACGTAGAATTTTAAAAGCTAATTTGCGATTTTAAATGCTAAACTGTAATTTTGCCAAACGCTTAACTGCGTTTTTAAAAATCACTTTTTTCAAATCGCATATTTTAAAATCGTGATTTTAAATCGCACTTTTTGAAATCGTAAACCCAAACGGACCCTAAGATTGCAAGCACAGAGCACAGGAAGCCAACCACGTTAAATCGTATATGGGGTTGCACTAAGAATTTCTTATAAATAACAAGATATTGACTACAATATCTTCATATTATAAAAAATAGGAAAATGCTCAAAATACTCATAGTGCACAACAAGTGTATTATCACAAGGCACAATGGGGTGGGACGTACACATTGTGCACCATGAGTGCATGTATCATTCCCAAAAAAAAAAAAAAAAAAAAATATTGAAAAAAAAAAAAACTTGAAATACAAAACATTTATGAACACACAAAAATAGTTTTGACATTATAGTTCATAATCTCTACTATTTAATTCTAAAACAATAGTTGAGATTTGGAGAATTTACTTGATAGAATATCCTAAGAATCATATGGTATACTAATCTATTAAAAGAAATGAAAAAAAAAAAATAATCTTGTAATTTGTGACTTATATGCATTTAAACATCTTTGAGGAAAATATACTTAACCCCTCTTTAGGAAAACAATTGAGAGAGAGGGTTTGAGGAATGATCGACCACCCTTCAACTTTTGAAGACAATCAATCACCTGTTGAAGACTATGGGGATGGCCCACCACCCTATTTATTTTGGGGGTAGTCCACTAAGGGGGTAATCAACCACCCCTTGAAGACTTTTAGAGGTGGTAGAACACCTTTCAAGGTATAGGGTTGATTCAAATTCAATGAGTGGCCAGCCGAGCACCCACTCAACCTTGAGAGGGTGTTCGATCACCCCTAAAACCTCTGGGAGTGGGTGCTCGACTATTTCCAAAATAAGGGGTGGTCAAATCATCCTACAGCCTTGAAAGGGTATTCGATCACTCCTAAAAGCTTTAAGCGGATGGTTGACCATTCGCAAAAGCACTCAAGAGCCTTAAAAATAAGGGGTAGCCAAACTCCCCTCAACCTTAAGTGGGTGTTCAACCATCCACAAAAGCTTTCAAGGAATTGCCGGCCACTCCCAAATGCCTTCAAAGGGTGGTCAATTACCCTAAAAGCATTCAAACCACACCTTCAAGGAAGAAGGGATGGCTCGAAATTACAATGAAATGGAAGTTTGTGTTAGAATATAGGGTTTCCATGATAAGTTTGATTTAATTTACATGTTGAAGTATTTACCATAGTTGTGTATTGTAATCAAATTTTTAGGATTTGATTACTTTTTTTGTATTCTCTCCACGAACCCCAATTTCCTATAAACATGGCCATTTGTATTGTAAACATATTAAGTTGAATAAGATCAAAATGTAGGCTTTAAGAAAAGTTTTAGTGATGGACATACGCCTCTAAGGCTGAACAACCCCAAAATTTTCTCCATTTTCCCTTGTGCTTCCACTGTTTTTCACTATTTATATTTTATCCAAGTCCACTTTTCTATGGATTCAAGTTTTTTCCCTTCCATTTCTGGCAATGCCTCCCTCCTGGCATTCCTCACTGCCATTTAAGTACTTATCAAGTCTGTGAGCACATGAATCGAAATTTCAGAGGTAGATCTACATAAAGCACACAAAATCAGCCCAATCAAAGGTTTCACGAGCCCACACACGCTGCCCGAAGATTCTGCTAGCATAGTAATGCGCCTCACGAAATTCACGCGCCCTCACAATCCAGTGAAGGGCCTCCACAATTTTTCGTACGATGGATATCGAGTTATCAGAGCCGATATTCAACCCATAAGGGCCCAGTTATTTGGCCCAAGTGGCCCTTCCTTTCAATCCAATGTAGCCTTGTCTTTTGGCTTAAGTAGCCCAGCCCTTTGGTCCTAGTGGCCCAGGCTTTTGGCCCATAGTCAGCCATGTCAATGTTCCTTTGTTAGCCTAGTTATCTAGCCACCATGCGTCCTCCATCTTTGGCCACCATTCAGTCATCTTCATTGGCCATCATTTGGCCGCCGTCCGACCATCATCTTCGACCACTATTTGGCCACCATATTCAGCCACCGTTCGGCAGTCATCTCCAACCATCATTTTGCTGCCATATTAAGCTCGTGCGCGGATACATGCACCCAAACTTATTGCTATGTGCGGTGATACTTTCCTGGCCAATCCGAAACCCATTTGGTTGCCATCTGTGGCCACTACCCTGCTGCCACATCAAGACACCGCCTAGCCGAGCCTACCATTGGTGTCGTACTTGGCGAACGTAATCCGTCATGTATGGCGGCCCCCCATTGAATCCTGCAGTGTTATCAAATTCTACTCGGTTTCATGCCCAGGTTTGTCTACATGTCATTCCTTAATCCGGTCTTATCCAAGCTCGCATCTAGCCTTTTACTGCTGCCACACAAGATTCTTAGTAAAGCACTAGCAACAGTTGTCCTATATTGGTTCCCTTCCTTATATTTAGAAAAAGTTTCATGAAAAACATCAAAAAAAAAACCTTCCACGACAGATGTTCTATATTTAGATGAGGGGGTTAGGAATGAATAGTAATTCCCTATATATACATGTCTACTATTCATTTCCTATGTATTATTTTAATATAAAAAATATATATTTAATTCATATAGAGAAGAGAGAAAAAGTAGGAAAGAGAGTAAAAAAGTAATATTTAATTGATATAGGGAAAGGTAGGAGAATCTATTGTGAGGTATTTTTTTATAGGGAAGTAAAAAGTAGTTTTATTCCTTAAATATAGGAAAAATTGTTGGGAACTTGCTGCTAGTGCTCTTAGCTTTATCAACAGATCTGAAGGTCGAGCTTATGTTCAAGCTTTGGTCCTTGTGGCACTAGACTAATTTTAGCCACACAAAAAAAAAAAAATTAAAATAATAATAATAATAATAGGTCAATTGTTTTTCTTTCCAAACTTTAGCTTCCACCTTAAGTTTGAGAGGGATGTTAGAATATAAAGTTTCCATATTAAGTTTGATTTAAATGTCCTTATTGAAATATTTATCATAATTGTATATTGTAATTACCTTTCTTGTACTCTCTCCAACTACCCCAATTCTTCTCTAAATATGTTCATTTAATTTGTATTGTAAACATATCAAGTTGAATAAGAGCAAAATATAGCCCTTAAGACAATGAGATATTATACATTTACAATTTTTTATATAACTCTAACAACTTTTTTTTAAAATCAACCATTAGATGTGTAGGACCCACATATAGGAAAACAAATCCAATAGTAGTTTGAAAAAAAGTTGTTAGAATTGTGTCAAGAGATTTATAACAATCATTTCTATAAGACAATTCCCAGTACACTCTAAGGTTGAATCACCCCAAAATCTTTTGTCTCCATTATTCCTTTTGCTTCCACTATTTTCCACAATTTGTATTTCATCACAAATTTCCATAGGTTAAAGGGGCATATGTTACAAAATTAGTAGTTTGTGGTTGCTTCGCAAATGGTAGTTAAGGACAATTTGGGCATTTCAAATCCGAAATATGCATGTGCAGGTCACGTGCACCATTTTTCGTTCATTTTAACACCAATAGCTAAGGAGGGGTGCTACACATGCACCCCTCATCCACCCTTCATCCTCCATTTACAATAAAAAAAATTGATTTTAAGCAAAAATGTATCTCTGATGTGACATTAGAGACACCTTTTTGCTTAAAGTCAATTTTTTTAAGCAAAAAAGGTGGACAAGGGGGGGATGAGGGGAGGATTTTTAGCATTTCCCATAGCTAAGGGACCTTTTTGTAATGAACTAATAGTTTGATGGAGTCAAATGTTATAAATGGTAGTTTAGTGATGCCTTTCCAAAAGGGTGTTAGTTTGAGTAAATATATTTTCCTTTTAGAAGAAATAACTTAACAAAACAAAACAAAACACACCATCTTATTTGATAGATTCATTCGTTTTAGTGTCTATGACAACTACTAAACACGCATTTTCAGCTATAAAAGTTATTAAAACAAGACTTTGCAACAAAATGAAGAATGAGTTTTTTGCAAATAATTTTAGTTGTCAGTATTAAGACTACGTTTGGTACACAAGACTGGTATTTTTTTAATTTTTTCTTTTCTTTTTATGAATAGCGATGCATATTATTAGGAATACAAGAAGCTGAAATGAAATGACCATTCATATTTTTTCGTTTGATGACAACAGAAGAACTACCAAATTTTCTCACTGGATTGAATCAAATTTCTTACAATACCCTAGCTCTAAAAATCAGTTCCCAAAAAACCATTTTTTTTTTTATTTCATTCAAACACTCAAAAATTATTTAAAAAAAGAAAATAAAATAAAACTTCTTAGCCACCCCTAACAGAAGATCAAGGGTGGTCACAACCACAAACGATAACACATTGGGGGTGGCCAAGACCACCCCAAGCCATTTGTAGGTTCATTACTGCCTACCAAACGTGGCTTAAAAGCGAACTTGCTAACGAATTTCAGTTCATATTTGATATACTTGATTTTATTTATTTAAAAGAGTTAAGACTGCAATTTTAGACAATTATTATTATTATTATTATTATTGTACTAATGCCTACAAATTACCTTATTTGATATTGTTGAAGCAAATTTGTTGAGAGCTCGCATGGCGACGAGCCACATGCAAAATAAGAAAAAAGTCACCAGATGCCTTAGTCAATAAAATGTTTTAGGGAAAAAAACCGAATAGAGAAAGTGGGGAAGAAAGAATGAGTGTACCTGGTTTTGGAAGTAAAGAGGCCTTTAAATGAGAGAGGCTCATTGGTCCAATATGCTAATATTTGTGTCAACGGTGTATTATTTTATTGTCGGTTGCATTGCCAGTCATTAGTGTCGGTGATTGATGAGTTTCCATATGGAGAAGATTTTGAAAGCCTAATTGTCTGATTATTTTCCACATAAAGGCTGCATGAGTGGGCCCATGGTAGGAGCAAATATTCCCTCCAGATATATCAATCTTGGTACATATTTGTGAAGTTTGATAGATGAGTGATGCTACGGAGCAATACTTTCTTTGGAACTCATTCGAAAAAGTACTGCTCCACGGGACATTTATAATTTAATGTGCCATGGAACAGCACTTTATCCGAAATTCTCTTGATGAAGTGTTGCTCCTTAACCTTATATGCTTTGTGATGGGAAATAATGCATTTCTATTCTGGATTATGTTCATTGAGCACCACTTCTGTCCGATTAGGGTAGAAAATCAGTGTTTCTGCCACCAATAAAATATTAACATATCAGCCTATAACAAGAAAAATTATTGTTTGTAAAACACTGAATCTAATCATTTTTTAACTTTTTTAGTCTGAAAAAAAAAAAAAAAAAAAAAAAAAAAACTAAAAAAAAACTCCCAACTCCCAACCGCAGCCGCCATTGCTCCACACCGAAAATTGCTGCGCGGCCACCCCCGGCCAACTTTGGGTCTGAGAAGAGTCGATCATTCCCGTCTAGGGACTACCCACCTCGTTCGGCTCCGTCGTGTCGTCGTCTTCTTCCTCGAGTTCCGACGCCTCCACACCACATGAAAAGCCCTGGTCCGGCCGTGGAGTTGCTAATCTCGGGACAACAATGAGCATTTTGCCTAGAATATCGAGGGTCTTCAGGGCCATACGTGCCTAGCGTGGCCACGTGGGGTAGTGGTTGGGAGGATTTTTTTTTTTTTTTTTTTTTTTCTAAAGACTAAAAGAGTGAAAGAATGAGGGATGATTCGGTGTTTTGCCAACACTTACTTTTTTTATGCTTTTTTTGTTCCATGTTAATATGTCAACCTCTTATTGGTGGGCAGAAAGGTCTTAATTTTTGCCATTACTAAATAGAAGTTGTACTCTATGTTCATTATATATAGATTTTTTTTTATTTTTTTTTTTATTTTTTTGTATATACTAAAAATATAGTATATAAAGAGAGAGAGAGAGAGAGAAAAAAAAAATCGTATTATTACATTTTTTTTTCTATATTAATTCAGCCTGTATTGATGAATTTCTAACTCCCTGCTGAACAATTGGATTGGATTTTATAGGGTCATAACAAAATTCAGTTTCGTATTTGTCGTCCACAATAAATTGCTACTCATTTGCTAGGCTGTTTATTCAACTCCAAGAAGGAAAATAATAATAATAATAATAATAGTTAATTAATTAATTAATTAATTAAAATTCCTGTAAGTTCATGAAATTAAATTGAAGGGTGACTGGCCACCGTTTGTGTCGGTTGAGAAAATCAGTAGGAATTCAATTCCATACCGAGGGAGGAAGAGAACAAAATAGATTCCGATACTGAAAGGTATTAAGGTGTAGGAGCCAGGAGGCGTAAAACGATGGAGTGGTGTAATTGGAATGAGGAGGAAGGAAGGAGGTAAGTAGGGAAGGGAAAATGTCAGAGTTGGTGGCTCGGACCGGCCGCCATCAGCAGCGCTACGAGGACGGTCACCGCCTCGTCGCCGGGTATTTCCTGATTTTTGTGATGGAATTGAATTGAAAGCTTGTTGGAGTGTTTTTTTTAAGGTCTGAGAAGAAGAGTGGTTGGCAATGGCAGGTGTATTCCTTTCAAGTACACAAATTGTGGTGGAAATGGTGATCGAGAGGATGTGAAGGTACTGATGATCAACTCACCCGCTCGACCTGGCCTTCTCTTTCCAAAGGTATCATGCAAAATACATGCTGTTAGAGATCGATGATGAGAAAATATGCATGCAATCTGTTTGATATTGTTGCAATCTGTTAATTTGATTAAAGGGTGGGTGGGAAAATGATGAGACAGTTGAGGAGGCAGCAAAACGTGAAGCTTTAGAAGAGGCTGGAGTTCGTGGGGATTTGATGGTATGGATCAAATACAGTCATTTATTTCAATTTGCTACTGTTCGGACTCAATTCTGAAATCAATGGAGTGCTTCTTTCTTTGTTCAAAGATATAATAGGTCATCCCTGATTTTTTATTTTTTATTTTTTTTTGTGATAATTGGAGTATTAATTGGAGTATCCAGGGCTAACCAGATCCCCAGTTAGGTGAAGTCCAATACAATACGAAGAATATTTAGTTAAAACAAGAGGTTAATGACAGATATGATTGGGACTCAGGACTTCTGCTATGATACCTTACTAAATCACCACTTTATCTCAAAAGTTTAAATTAATAGGAAGTGGTGAATTTAATCATTTAATTTATATTCTAACACCTAAGACATCGTGCAAAGCCCTCACTTCACACGGGTTAAGTAAAGCTCGAGCTTTCGTTTGCGGGTATGGCTCTAAAAAATTATTTATATTCAGGAAAGTCGAACCTTAAACTTAATGCTTCATGAGGCACCAAGAGTTACCACTTAGCCAACCCATTGAGATTATTGATTAATCTCTGAAATTGTTGCCTAACATGTTGCTTGATATCTGTCTCTTCATAAGTAATGTCGTGTGTTTTTGTTAGAAATGATGACATGTTTGTGTAGCAGTTCCATATTGTTTATTGGATAAAGGGTGTGTTTCTTCCAGCATTTTCTGGGGTACTACTTTTTTAAGAGCAAAACCCTGCAAGACGAGTTCAGTCCAGAAGGTTTATGCAAAGCTGCCATGTTTGCTCTGCTTGTGAGGGAGGAGCTCCAGTCTTGGCCAGAACAGAGCATTCGTGAGAGAAGTTGGCTAACGATCCCTGAAGCAAAGGAGCATTGCCAGCACCTGTGGATGAGAGAGGCCCTTGGGGAAGGTTTCTCAAATTGGCATGAACATCAAATACAAAGCAATTCAAAGCAAGAGAACCACCTTTTTTCGACCCCGGATGAGGAGAATTGATGAAGGAAGGCACCTCTCTGATGCTGATTTTGCTGCCTTTTCTTTTTCAAAGCTAGATGTTTGGCTTTTTTAGGTGTTAAAGTTTATCAGGAATTTGTGTTTTTTTTTTTTTTCTTTTCTTTTCTCCTTTTTTTCTGATGTTCCTTTCTTCATTTACTTGCTCTCATGTTGCTCACTTTGTTTATATTGATAGACAAAAAGGGGGAAGAAAATGCAAAAAAAAAAAAAAAAAAAAAAAGGGGAGAAATTTCACTTTTACTCCCAAAACTTTAGTATTCCCTAAACTTCAAAAACTCTTAATTTAGTATATTTAATTTTCAATTTCAATCCCTCTATTAAGATATTCCTTTTTAAATCCTAATGCTAGGTGTCAAAATTTACAAAATATCAATTTGCTTCTTCAAAGGCATCCAAACACTGTCTTAGGAAATGTTTGAAAGCATTATTGATAGTTGGAAAATTCTTTTAACTCGATCAATAAAAATGTTAAGTATTCTTTAAGCATGTGAGAAGTAATAAAGAAATATGCATTTTTCACGTGTTAAGAAATAATAATATAGCACTTTTAGATACTGGATTAGAAGAAATTACTCTTAACTTAATTTGAAGAAAATTTATGTTTTAAAGAAGAACGGTAAATCTAAAGAGAAATAATATTTTATATTCTGTTGTACATCTTTCATTTATCTTTTTTATCCGATGGTTGATTTGAACAAAAGATAGATGAAAGATATACCACAAAATATGAAATAGCATTATTCAAATATAAATGTTGATTATCATAGATATATATTCTTGTCTCCTCCCCCCTTCCCCACTTTAATGGATCATATTGGGTTTTATAAAGGAACAAGAGGAAAAGGGGAGAAATAAAACATCCATCACAACATAAAATAAGGGCGGGACAACTTAACAAACACCCAAAACAACCAATACAGTGCAACCTAAGCCTAAAGACTATTGAGAATTGGCCAAAAAGTTATTGGGCCATATTGTTGCCATTATAAAAGGAGTTGTTATTAAATGGTTGCATTTCCATGTGCCACTCGAACATATATAATGTATGAAAATCTAGAAAATCATGTTGAAGAGGCCTAAGAATCACTTTTGAGTCAATAGCATAGCATTATAAGTGATCTCAAATTTCAGGCTTCTTTCTTGCTGATCCTCCAAATTTAGAGGCTTTTGGCTTTTCATCTTGGAGCTCAAGTTGTGATCTCCATGCGGGACCGGGTAAGGAATAAAGTAATTCTAAACGCTCAATTCTCATCATATCGGGCCCTTTGGATTTTTATTGTAATTTTTTTTTCTCTTTAAAATCTAATCCTTTTGTTTTATGAGATACAAAATTATTACTAAGTTTTGATTTGGTTCTATTGTTATAGATTATAGATCTCCCACAAACATAAAAATGAAGAGAAAATACAAAACTGCCGCAAAGATAAAATGCATAGGGCACATTTGGTACCTGAAATGATAACTCCCTTAAGAATAAAAAAGAGTATTACTTGAAAAGTGAATATAAGATGTTGGAATTGAATAACCATCCTTATTATTTTGCTTGGTGATAGCACATATCTTCTCACTGGAATTGAACTAAAATTACTAAAAATTCACATTTTTTTTTTAAACACCCCCCCCCCCCCCCCCCACAAAAAAAAAAAATTTGATGAATTTTGTGGGTGCGTGACCACGCCCGAGGGGTTCTGGGGGTGGTCGCACCACCCACAAACTTCATTTAGTTTTTTTTTTTTTTTTTTTTTAAAAAAAAAAAAAAGATTTCAAAAATAAAAAAGAGTGCGGTTAACATGCTATTCCTTCATGAACAACTATTTCTCTTTTTTTTTTTTTAAGAGGAATGAGCAATCTTTTTTGTAAGAAAATAGTTCTTCTCATGAAAATAGCTATTCCTATAAATTGTGTACAACCAAACAAAATAATAGTTATTCCTATAAAATAATCATTCAATTTCAATGATTTATTTTGCATACCAAACATACCTATAATGTACGAAGTGTCGAAACTATTGGACTAAGAAAGACAAAATGCACTCCCAATTTTCATCTACTAAATTAATTAGCGCCTCCTTTTTGAAGCATTTATATTAAAGTTTCTACAACTACTTATCAAAAAAGTTTCTACAAATTAAGCAGCATCTTTGGACTCATATTGCCTACAGGCTACAGACCAAAATCGAATCCTATGCATGCAACGAAAATTAGCTATAACTCTTTTTTTTTTTTCTTTTCTCTTTTTTCTTTTTTTTTTGGTATATCATAACCAGTTAATTAAACACCGTCTAAAACTAACACCAGAGCTTTTATAACACAACCATCATTACATATTTGAATTCACCCTTAAATATATTCAACAAGTGTTGTGTCTATAATTATTACAACGTTATTTACACATCAAAAGTTTGACAACATTAATTACGTCGCAAGTCATAGATACAATCATACAAATCGAAAGTGGCGGCTTTTGCCGTCCAACCGTGCATGGGTGCTACAACACGAGAACCATTCAAAGTTAGACCTAGCTAGTTATTCTAGGAGGTTTGTCTACTAACTCTTTTGTCTGCCTGTCCCATGTGACAGTCCCCTCTGGCAACTCTCTTTTTTTTTTTTCTTTTTTCTTTTTTCTCACTTATTTTTAAAAAAAAAATCAACTTCAAAATATATATATTTTTTTTTTTCACTTTTTATATTACATCAATTATTTTTTATTACTATTTAAATAAAATAAAAAAACCACTACAATATAATTTTTTTTTAAAAAAATATAATTACAATTTTTCAATTTTTTAAGCATAACTCTAAAATAGTATTTGATGTGAGCCCTAATTCATTTTGATTAAAAAAAAAAAAAAAAAACTCTTGTTTAAATTGAAAACAAAATAACGGTTTTGGCAAATATTTTAATTGTTTTTTCTTTAAAAAGTCAACTTCAAAACATTATATTTTTTTTATATCACATCAATATTTTTTTTAATAACTTTTTCCACTTTTTGTTAAAAAATTAAAAATTAAAAACTTATTTCTACTTTATATCAACATCAATCACTTATTATTACTATATATATAAAGAAGAAAAAAAAGAAAAGAAAAAAGAAAAAAGAGGTACCCACATTTCGTGCAATAAAAACGTAGAAAAGATGAATTTTTTCTTTGCTTGTGTGGTAAAGTTTTAAACATTCTAAAAGATAATAATTTCTCTTTCTAATTTTCCCCTAGGCCATGTTTGTACTATTACCCCCATATATACAATCTAGAGTTAACGCGTCCATTAAGACATCTTAGTACAAGAGAATACTCCTCCCTCGACCATAGCTTTGCGTAACCATCTTTCATTATAGGTGGCTCACTCAAGAAAAGATTCACTGCGATATAGTGTAACAATGCTCCCAAATTATTTAACTATCAATCAATCGCATGGATAGCAATTAACACTTGAGCTGGAGTGAGCACTGGACCAGAATGAGATGATCCCTGTTTATGTTTTTAGTTAGATAATAATATATATTCAATCAATGATCAAACAATATACAAGGATCCGGCAGATAGTAGGATATGCATTTAAAAGCTAAGTATATGTATCAGCTTCTTTTAGATATGAAATCACTAAACAGTTCATCTGAAGTAAAAACATTTCTTCCATGCATCTCTCAACTGGATGAATAATTCTTCAAAGAAGATAAGGTAAAAAAATAAGAAAAACAAGACAGCAAGCATTCTGTGATCCAAAATGTACTACAGAAGTTTCATGACTACTGCGTTCTGATGATAGCGCTTATAATTCCATGGAAATTTAAATGGTTAACTGATAACAAACAAATACAGCATAGTGAATGGGTTAAGAGAAGCTCTGATGATTTTGGGTACCCAGAAAAAACCCAGCAAAGTTACTGAAGTTACAGATACGATTGGAAGTCCTAGAGCATTCACATCCGGTTCTTCAAAATTTTGAAGAATAACCCCACCTTTTCTATTTTAAAGAATCACTTTTGAAAAACACTCTACATCCCATTCTTTATTTTTATTTTATTTTTCACTACTTTAGTGAAATATTCATTTTCATTTTTTTTTTAATTCCATCTTTATTCTTTTTTTTTTTAATGTGAGAACCTATCTTATGTCCAATAACAAAACTATAATCCTGGTCTTTTACTTCAATCCAGCTCCCACAGCTTCTTTCTTACTCAGCCCTCTCATCAACTTCCTGATATCTGCAAACTTCCCCCACTTAAATTCAGCTGCATATATATTTGACAGCATCACGTAAGTCCCCACCATATTTGGCCTCAGATCTAATACCTTTCCAGCTGCCACCTAGCCCAAATCCGTAAGCTTACGTGCTTTACAAGCTGCAAGAAATGCCCCCCAAACAGACTCCTCAACTCGCCCCAGCAGATCCACGACACAACCATAAATCTTCTGATTTCGGAGAGAGAGAAGGGAGAGAATGGGAGCTGAAGGGAGAGTTTCTATTAGAGAATGGGAGAGGAGGGAGTTTTATTAGATTAAAGAGAGATTTGAATAAAAAAGGCGGGGGCGGCGGGGAGGAAATACAGTTTACCCCCTGAAGTATCCACCCATTTGCATTTTTGCGTCTAATGTTTAAAAAATGACAATTGACCCCCCCAATCTATCTTACTATGGCAAAAAATACGATCCGTCTATTTTTTCTCTTTTTGGGCGGAACAAAAAACCAAAAACAAAACAAGACAAAAATAATAATAATAATACTAATAAAAAAAATTAAAAAAAAAAGCGCCAAAAAAATAAATTGGTAGGGGTGGCCGACCACCCCCATTGGGCCAAAAGGGGTGGCTCAAGTGCTCGACTACCCTTATGACTGGACTGGGGGTGGTTTAGCCACCCCCGTGTGGCCAAATGGAGGTGGCCGAAACCACCCCCAATGGGTTTTGGGGGGGGGGGGGGGGGGGGGGGGGGGCAGCCACTCCCATGCAACCTGCCTAGGGTGGCGAACCACCCTTATGGCCCATGAAAGTGGTTCAGGCACACGGGGTGCCATGCACGTGATTTGGTTTCTATCCAAAGAAACAAAAAATAGACGAATGGTATTTTTTGCCGCAATAAGATACATTGAGGGGGTTGATTGCATTTTTTGAACATTGGACACAAACAAAAATGTGTGGATACTTTCTTTCTTTTATTTTTTTTGGGGGTTGGGGGGGGGTTAAAAGTGTATTTTCCCCAATATATGAAGGATCACTATAGCATTTTGTCCAAAATGAAGAATGTAAAGAACGGGATGTAGAGGCATTTTACGGTGTGGTTCTTCAAAATTTGAAGAAAAAGTGGGTTCGAAGAACCAGATGTGAATGCCCTTAGGTTCAGTAAAGTGCAAGCAATTGGATATAGGAGATGGAAAGATCAATAAGCTAATTAAATGCAGTTCACAAATTACGTTTTTCTATCACAAATGTCATAGGCAATTGTAAGGCCATGGTACGATCCATGCATATGATCTATAAAAGCCTTGTAGGATATGACAATTAGGAAAAGCATAGCACTTTAAATACCCAAAGAGCACTAATACAACTAAGAAGAATCAAGGAAAATATACCTGTAGTATGCGAAGCAAGTGCTGCTTGGAACTTATCTGGTGGAAGATTCACGACATGGGGAAAAATCAGCTTAACCTAACAAAAGAAGCTAATGGCATTATTTGCAGCAAAACAAACTAAAGTCCAACCTAAATATTTAAAATCAATATTCAGAATAAATAATGAAAAGTCAAATATAAGAAAGTTAAGGAAAACTGAAAGAACAGTAAATCCAGTATATGCTTGGCATAAGCTAGAAGAAAGATAAAAGACCAGTAGAAAATTCAATCAGCAAGAAAAAGGACAGTAGCAGCCATTTGATGACTTCTATCAGCAGATCACACAATTATACAAAGAAAAGAAAAAAAGGTAAGAACCTCGTCCTTTGATAGGAAAGGTAATATCGGAATAAGAATCTCTAAATCCTGTAATCAACCACAAGCAAACACATATTAGCTAGTAGCTTCATTTCTTTTTCAGAGTTAAGAAAATAATATGATATACCTTTACTTTGGAATCATATAACTTCCTAACGGTAAATAATAATTCTGAAGAGGGAATCGTCCCATCTGTCAGTGTATGCAAAACCTGATGCAAAAAAAAACAAAGAAAATAGAAAGGGTGTTGTCACATTTATCTTTTACATGGAGATGGGCAAGTTATACAGTTAATCAGCAAAACCAGCATTAGTAGGTTCTTGCTTCCACTTGGAGGATCTGAAATGATTTCAAGAAGATCTGACGAAGAGCCCATAGTACGGACTAGTACTGGGATCTGGCAATGAACCGTCTGCACACCACAACTATTAAGAAGCAAAAAATCATAGCAGGAATGACAATTGACCCAAAATAATAATAATAATAATTTCATTCCTAATCAGGCCTGCTTAACTGTCTTGGACATGCTCTTATAGCTAACAAATATTTGGCGAAAAAGGGAGTGCTTCTGTCAATTACATTACACAATTAAAAATATTAATTGAATTAAAGATTTACAAAAGGGTAAATGATTGAAAACTAGGAGTAAAGAAGAATCTAAATTAAAATTAAATAACACCTTGGTACACAAGGCAAAATACAGTGACATGTGCCGCTGGGCCTCGGAGACTGAAAGGGAGGACACAGTTTGACACGTGCTCGATTGATGAGTATCAGAGGAAATTTCTTTACTGTTGGCACTCATTGACAGATGTTCATCCACAGGTTTTTCCAGATCAGAAAACTGTAAGAGTTGTAATTAAGTTACAGCTACGCAGTTAAAACCCAAAACAAAAATATGTAAAATTGGATTTGCCTAATGTGGGGCTCCACATCAGCAAATTAAAAAACATACCTTCTGTGATTCAGTGACTGGTCCTTCACTATCTGCTCTTTCTGTTGCATCATCACTTATTACAGAGAGCAACATTTCCTTTGCAAAATCTTCAATTTGTTTAGCTATGGATGATAAAGGGTACAGCTTGTTTGCCACCTGTAAAAGGAATACACCCAGAAATGTAAGACAGATTTATTAAAAAAACTGACTTGTTGCTTCAATAGGAAGTTATGCCTTAATTACCAGACGTATTGCCTTCATACGCACTTCCTCCAAGTGATGGACTGCACTCTTCCAGAGGTAAAAGAGCAATCAAAGTCAATTAAGAGACAGGAAAAACTTCAGTTCTTTTCCATAATTAAGCATGTGCTTATAATGATATAAATAAAATAAAAAACAGTAAATAAAGAATAAATGAACGGGTTAAAATGAATGAATGTCATAGAATTACAACACCCAAAAATTGGAATTCACAAGATGTCAGCTTATAATCTCATATTGGGAAAATGAGACCATGACCAAAAGAAGAAGAAGAAAAATATCGACAAGTTTAGTTCGTTACCAACCTTATTACCATGGAATCTTCAAAATTAGGGAGAATTTTACCAAAAGGATTTATCAACAAACTCAAATTTCCACCAGAATTCAGATATAAATCAAACAGATGTTAATAAGGTTCTGTTTATTTAGGGTGGCTGGAGTTATGGTCAATATATATAAGAAGAAACCATGAAATTCTCAACAACAAAAAAACATAACAAAAGAAGATATAACTAGAATTAGATGCTATGCTGCAACTAGGAAACAACATAAACAGATATGATGAAGTTCATGGTTAAGAGAAGCATACCTGTAAAGCAATTTTCAAGCACACATCTCGAATGAGAGGCCTCAGCATAATCAATCTCCACACGGCACTGAGCCCTTGAGTAACTCGATCCCCACTTTGCAACTCGTCAGCTTTGTCACAGTTTCCAGGAGAACACAGGGACTCTAATAATTTTAAAACCGACTTTGGCAGATCAGGAGCTTCATCAAGCAATCTACTTAATGATTTGTCTGAAGGTGGAAAAGAATCTAGAAGTGTTTCCGCCTGCACAAGAAATAAATTGCTCAGCTTTTGCCTTGCAAAAGAACAAGTGAATTAAATATGGAAAATGGACACACACCACAGTAAGAAGGAATTTTTCATATTCAGAAGCTGCAGTTGTACAAGAAAAGAAGTCGCGGTCCTCTACTTGCTCGCCATATAACCTGTAGAGGACACGCAATGTCAACTCGTGCCCCTGAAGACATCCAGTAATTACTGTTAGTTGATGTGTTAGATGAATGCAGTGAGCAAAAAGTAACACAGTGGCCCTTTTCAACAACTAACAAATTTCAACACAAACATACAGACAGGACATGGTGATGGCCACCAAATTCATTAGTGTTTTCTTCTTCTGATTGAAAGACTTCAATGAAACAAAGTAGTACATGGAAAATCTAAATCCCATAGCTAGGTTTAAGGTGCATGCATACAGGTGTGTCCAGTTGTCAGATTTGTCTACTTTTCAAAAACAAAAAGTTATTTTAAAGTTCCCAGCAAGTACACACATATGAATGCGTGCAAGGTTGTTAAAGGTCTCAGCTCCAGACTCATGATGTAAGAAGCTATAAACCAGTTAAAAAAGCTAGGCCAGTATCTAACTAGTAAACAAAAGCTGGAAAACTCACTTACCTCGTGACCCATAAAATCTTCCAATATATGCGTCCGTAACAGTATCCAGGGGTCCAACTCTGAGGGAAACTGCAATAAAATCAAATTGATAAACAAACTAAGAAAGAAAAGTTGAGTGCATACTGACAGCAGGGTATAAGGCCATACAACTATTTTACATCACAAAACTTACTTTATATATATATATATATATATAACAGCCCTTTCTGTTACAAACAGTACAGATGATAATAAACATCTTTGAAAAGATAGAATCTTACCTCAACCCCTAAATTTGCAAGAAGTGAAAAGCGGACTTGTGCACCTCCAGCAACTGCTACTTGCTTATATGCCTCAACAATATGCATAAAAGCCAATTTCTGCAAATGATCCTTCTGTTCATCATCAAGGTAAACAACAGATGCTGCCATCTTGGGCAAGACAAAATGAGAAGACAACCCAACAGAAGTTGCCGTTGATGAGACCAGGCTAGTGACATCTGTAACAGCTGCTTTTGGGCTAAGCTCCTCAGATCTGTCTGTAGACATTGATGGAAGTAAACTCAGTGATGACTGACCTAAACTTGTAACTTGCTCTTGACTGACTTCTTCTAAATCAGTGGAGGCGAAAGAGGAAGCAACCAAAGTCTCTGACAATCCATCAGCGTGCACAGAAGAATCCAGGCCAGGTATCTCGCTCTCTAGATTCCCCACATCATGGATATCAGATGGAATAGGAAAGCAGCCTTTCTCCATTCCAGATGAAACAATATCAGAAGAAGCTAGTAAACCAGTGGGCGAAATTGCATTATCAGATTCACGGTCCATGCCAACACATGCAAGAACAGTATCAGCTACAGCCACAACACGTTCTTCCTCGCCATGAGGTTTCTACAATTACATTAATATGAATAATCATAGAATAACTAAAAAACAAATAAAATACAATTACAAATCACTAGAGGATCAGAAAATAAAAGTGTTAAATAATAGTCTTTGAGCCCCCCCCCCCCCCCCCCAAAAAAAAAAAAAAGACAAAAAGGAACATAAAAAAGGAGCTCTCAGAATCAGAATTAAAAGAGAAAACCATACCACTACATCACTGGATGCAGACTGTTGAGCATCTAACAGTGAGGCTATTGGTGGGAAAGTACTAGAAAGTGACAGAACATTTGCTATAAATGATGGAGGATATTTAGCTTGAGTATCACTGCCAGCTATAGTCATGTTCAGCAGCGAATCTTCATCTTGTTCAGCTTTGAAACGATTGGGAGGCAGGTAACGCATATTAGCCATCACTACCTCAGCTAGCAAGTCGGCAGAGATACTTGAGATAAGAATCTCCAAAGAGCCAACAGCTTTTCACCTTGAGCAACCAACGCACCAAACATAGCAACAAGCTGCTGCACAGGTCCAGAATCACTATCTCCTCTGGAAGTGTTTGGACGAGCTGAAGGAACGTCATCCCGAGGCATTGTGATTTTCTTGTCCAACTCTCTAGTCGATTCCTCTGAGACACTAGGCGATGGTCTTGCTCGTTTTTCAGGCATATCTTCATCTTCAGCCAGATCACTACCGTCTGGAGATCCAGATCTTTTTCTCCCCAAATTACTGTCCACAGCATCACATGCTTTAATTGTGGGTTTCTCTTCCTGTAAAATATTTCAGCCATTGTCAAGAATATCCTGGGGTATGTGAATCTCTCTTTACATGCCTACGAATAGAATGGGAAGCAAAGTTGACAGGTACCTTAATAACTGGTGAATCTTCTTTCCCTTCACCAAGACTTCCATTAGTCTTGCAACCTTGTTGAAGAGCTTGTTCCGCCAACCCTCCAGGTTTAATCTCCCCCAAGGCACCAATCAAACGATCCCGCCACTGCAGAAACCAAAAAATCCCTTATTTATCAATTCTGCGTGACAAAGCAAAAATTCAAGGTAGAAACTGCAATTTTCAAACATATGACAAGCCCACAGTGTGATAGTTCAATAGATAACTAACACAGCAATTAACCAAGGGAGAAGTGACAATTTAGATGCAATGTTAAGGGCACTGGCTTGATGGATGTACAAGTGAATTACTAAAATATCAAAGAAACTTTTTCCAGTAGAAGATATGAGAGTAATGAAAGCTTAAACCAATTTGGCGATGCCAATATATTCATCGCCTATCCCAGATAAACCCACTATCAGTCAAGAGTCCTGTGGCAACTAACGGATAAGTGAGGAAGAAAGAGCAAAGAAAGGTTAGGTGAGGAGTTCAACCACAGCATCAAAAAACCAATGACAACCAAAAAAGAAAATAATTTTAACAATAACACTACTAAACAACAACCAATACATAAACACAAAATTCTGAGAAACTAGGGACATATAAATTAGCTGACCCCAATTACCTGGGATAAAAACTTAGTTGTGAAACATAACATATATCGATGACATAATAGTTATATAGGCCATGGTAAGAGATTATCTAAAAGGTACAGTAGCCTATGATTTTATCAAAAGATATGGTCTCACAAAGACTCGGGATATGGCTTGATTGCATAGTATTGAAATTCAGATATAAATATCAATTTGTGAGTGACCGTGATCCAAAGGAAAGGCATCATACACAAAATTTTAATAATCAAATTAAATTCTCTGCTGACTTTTATGAACAAGACATTTTTACATTTTTGTACTCGATGGTGAAATCATATCCCATGAGTTTAATGAGCCATTTTTCTTGTGCCTCGGTGGCTATTGTCTGATCCCACAAATACTTGAGGCTACGATGGTCGGTTCTTACCACAAACCGATGACCCAAGAAATAGGGTCACCACTTCTGGATGGAGGTGACAAGTGCAAGCATCTCCTTGTCATAGGTGGAAAGGCTGAGATTGCGGCCATGTAGGGCTTGGCTGAAATAGGCAATAGGTTGGCAGCCTTGCATCAAAACTGCCCATATGCCAAGGCCGGATGCATCGCACTCAATGACAAATTGTTGGGAGAAATCTGGCAGAGCTAACACCGGTGCTTGCGCCATGGCTGTCTTGAGTTGAGAAAAAGAACCTTCGGCCTCCTCATTCCACACAAAGGCATCTTTCTTCAAGAGTTGCATCAAGGGCCGAGCAATGATGCCGTAGTGTTGAATGAATTTGTGGTAGTACCCGGTGAGGCCGAGAAAACCACGAAGTCCCTTAAGAGTTTGGGGCTTCAGCCATGCCAGCATTGCTTGGACTTTGTCGAGGTCCACCGTGGCACCCTCCCTGTCAATATAATATGGCCCAAGTAGTAGACCCGTTGCTGCCCAAAGCTACATTTGTCTCTTCTAACATATAGACAATTAGCTCTTAAAATTTCAAAAACACGAGTTAAATGATGTAGATGATCCTCCCAAGATCGACTATAGATTAATATATCATCAAAAAAAAAGAGAACAAACTTACGCAGGATGCTACCAAAGATACCATTCATCAAGGATTGGAAGGTAGATGGGGCATTTGTAAGGCCAAAGGGCATGACCAGGAATTCAAAATGCCCATGGTGTGTCCGGAATGCAGTTTTCTCCGCATTGTGCTCTCGCATCCGAATTTGATGATATCCGGAGCGAAGATCCAGCTTCGAGAAATATTGGGCGCCGTGCAACTCATCTAATAGCTCGTCAATAACAAGGATGGGGAACTTATCCTTGATGATAATCCGGTTGAGAGCTCAATAATCCACACACAAAGTCCACGAGCCATCATGCTTCTTGACCAGCAAAACTGGGGATGAATATGGGCTAGTGCTAGCCCGAATTACACCAGTATTAAGCAACCCCACAATGATTTTTTCGATCTCATTTTTCTGGTAGTGAGGGTACCTGTATGGCCGCACATTCACCGGTGAAGAACCTTTGAGTAGGGGAATTTTATGATCATGGAGATGCATCGGCGGCAGGCCTATGGGCTCCTCAAATAAGTCCTGGAAGATTTCCAAGAGCTGCTGCAAGTCGGGGCTGGTGACACTCGGGCACTGCTGCTCCACCCCCAATTGGATTGCAAAGAGCTGGAGTGAAACACCCTCGAAACAATGACGTAACTCCCTCTGCATCTGTGATCCTTCCAACAACCTGTTCCTGGGAGCATTCATCCCAATTAGAGTCACCTTCCAACCATCCCACATGAAGCTCCTAGATAGGGCAGAAAAATCACAAAGGATGGGGCCAAGAGTTTTTAGCCATTGCGCCCCAAGGACCGAGTCGTAAACTCGGAGGTCAATGAGAAAAAACTCCAATGTAAACAAGGTGCCTTCGAGCCAGACCGGTACTGCCGAACATTTCCCCTTACTGGACAGCCTCTCACCGCTCGCCACCATAACCTCAAAGGCAATGTGCTTATTTGGTTCAAAGCCCAACTACTCCGCCAATTCCGTGCTGAGGAAGTTGTGGGTACTCCCTGTGTTGGCTAACAAGACCACTCGAGCCTCCTTAATGACGCCCGAGATACGCATCATCTGGGGGGTCGGTACCTCGGAGATTGCATGAAGAGAGATTTCTGGGATCTCAATCTCGTCGTCATCACCTACTCCCCGTTCCTCTTCATCGCCTAGATCGTCCGCTTCATCTTCATAAATCCCTTCAATTAGGAAGAGTTTCTTACACCTGTGCCCACGAGAGAATTTGTCGTCGTAGTTGAAACAGAGGCCCCTGTCTCTTCGGTCTTTCAACTCGGTTGGGCTCAATTTTCAAACCACCGGAGTTCAATTCCAAACTAAATTTGCTGACGGTAGTGGTGGTGTGGTCGCTAGACTCGTGGTTCTTCTTGGCTCGAAAAAATTCTGGTTTCTTCGTTGTGACTGCAATCTCACCTCATAAGGCCTTGCGAGGCCTACTGCTGCCGTGAGGGTGGGCGGTCAGGAAGCCTGGACTTCCGGCTGGATGCTCTCCTTAAGCTCGCTTATGAACCCTCCAATCTGTTGGGCTACCGAGAGCCTGCCAGCCCTGCTCAACAAATGCTCATACTACCCTTGATACTCCCTTACAGTCCCTGTTTGCTGCAGTTTTGTGAGGTCTCCAAAAAAATCGTCGAATTGCGTAGGACCATACCTTACATGCAACCCTTCCTTCAAGTCTTCCCACGATGCACCCTCCTCAGTTTCCTTAAATAGCTGGTACCATAATTGCGCCTCGCCTTCAAGATGGTAAGCCGCCGAGACCACCTTGTCTTCTTCCACCGTGTTTTGAAAGTCAAAAAATTGCTCCGCACGGCATACCCAACTGATTGGGTCTTTTGTACCATCATACTTGCGGAAATTCAATTTGGCAACCTTTGGGAAAGAGCTGGCAGATTCCGTTCGGATGGGATCCTTCCAGGCCCGGGATCTGGAGGAACTTGCGAACTTGCAAAATTGCTTTGACATTCTCCCTGGGGTGGCTAGAGCTTGATGGCAAGAGCAGACTGAGCAGTCAACATCTCTTCCATTCTTTTGGTAATTCTTTCTTCCAATACTGGTCCCAACTCCTTCAATTCCTTCTTTATGCGATCAAATCTTTGGTCTGCCATGTCGAAACCTGGCTTTGATACCAAGATGTTATGGGCCTGTGTTTGGGAACGGGTGATGGGTTTGGTGAGAGGTAAAGCCACAGGATCGGTTTTCCTGAGCTTATCTATGGTGAGTGTGAATGGTGTGATAGTAGGGTATTCGAGGTACCCTTGCCTCCCAAGCAACTACAAGAGTTGAATAAATATTTTTTGCATACTTGTTTATTTCACAAAACCCCTATTTATAGGGTTACGATTACAAGATGCTAATAAGTGCATAATGGCTAGTGCCTTATTCTTAGGAATTCTTTCCATCTAACAAAGGGGATATCAATCTCTTATTCTTAGGAAGCTACTATCAATGGAAATATCAATCCCTTATTCTTAGGAATTTCCCTGCCCACAATTCGTGCTCTCCAAGCACCGACTTGTCCCTTGCCTCTTTCCATATTCGGATCAGCCACCACTAGGGTTAGGGTTTGTTGCAGCTAGGGTTTCATCATATTCTTCTCTTGCTGTGTCGGCTGCTTGTACTACTTGCATGCGTTTACGCCTCCTAACATAGGTACGTAACATATTCTTTTACATACATAGACACATACAACCAATTTAATAATGTATATTCAATACATACATCCATACACAAATAGACACATGTTAATAAATGCATACATATGTACATATCATGTACTATATGTGTGTCTGTGTATGCATATCTATATGAATATATGTATGACGTGCACATAAAAGCCACATAATTAATTCTCAATACAAATCATATATCTAAGATTTTAACACCAGTCAAATATGAAAAAGAAAATAGTAAGAAAAGTAAAAACTATTTTACAAGCATTAACGTATTAATATTTTATTGAGTTCTATGAGTTAAATGCATGCATCAGGCAGCCTTAGGGCTGAATATAGTAACCCTATAACTGCCTCTCCTTGTCTCTATGCAAGCCTCAAGGTATCAATGTCAAGTCATGTGCCTTTCAAAGTTAGCAAAGACTTGACAACAGTACCATCCAATAGAATTTTTTTAAATATCTACACATATTGCTCCACAAACAGGGGGAAAAGTAAGTAGCTTATTTGATTCAAAACTTGCATACTTGAAATCTAATCCAACCACAACATGTTAGTCATAAATCCAGATAAAGAGACGAGGGGGAATGAAAACGGTTGGTTTGGTAAAGTTTTGAGAAATCTTTTGGGTCTTGGGTTTTGAAAAGAGTTTTGAAAAAAGTAAATATCAAGAATCGATTTGGTGGGGGTCACATTTGAGAAAATTGTTGTATGTGGAGTTCATAAAAAAAATTCTTTCGTAAAATTTTGAGGTGTTTCTGACAAACAAAAACCTAAATATTTTTTTCACAAAATAAAAAGGAAAAAAAAAAAAAAAAAAACTACTGGAGTTTCACCACAAATAGATCTAGTGGCGACCACAGGGACGCTAGATGGATATGGCAGCCCTGCAATGACCACCGCCACCACTGAGCAGCGGCCACCACACCAGCCACTACTTTTCTTTTCTTTTTAATGTTCTTTAATGTAAGAAGGAAGATCCACACCCGAAAAAATGAGCATGTATTTAGGCCTCGTTTGGTTTGCGGATTAGACCCATGGAAAGGAATAGCTATTCCTACGGAATAGCTATTCTTTTGTTTGGTTGTATATTATTTAAGGGAATAGCTATTCCCACGGAATAGCTATTCCTTTACGAAGAGGAATAGGTATTCCACTCAAAAAGGAGTAGAATACCTATTCCTTTCCTATGGGAATAAATTAAATTCGTCTTTTACCCAAAAACCCCAACCTTCTCAACACCCAAGTCTCTTATCCCTCTCTCTCTCTCTCTCTGTTTCTCAACTCATGGTGTGTTTTGATACGAAATTTTGACAATAAAATATAATTCTGATTCTACTTTTTTCATAAATAAATCATATTTTATTCAACTTTTTAAAAAACAAATTATATTTTATTCAACTTTTTATAAACAAATCATATTTTATTCAATTTTTTCTAAAAAGTCAAATTTCAAAATTCGCAAACAAAATAAGAATTGAATTCTGATTTCAAAAATTCATCACTCAAGTGCACCATCAATATCTTTCTCCATCTCTGCAATTATATTCTTCTCATCCCCCTCTCTCTGTTTCTCAACCCAACTTAACTTGTTGTGGGGTAGTCTTTCTTCTTCTTTTTTTTTTTTTTTTCTCCTCTTATGATTTAGCCTACTGAATGCACTTAGACGTAGCAAAACGAGTACCTCTTAATATCGGGGGGACTCCAATTGCCTTGCGGAGGTTTGAGAAAAACTTTGTAAGCAAAGAACGAATGTTTGTTACTGAAAAATAAATAAAAAATAATAAAATAAAAAGGGCTTTGTAGATGATTTATTTTTTTATGATGATTATGTTTTTTTTTTTTTTTTTCTCTTATAAATCATTTTACTTTGTAAGCAAAGAATGAATGTTTGTTGCTGGAAAACAAATAAAAAAGAATAAAATAAAAAGGGCTTTGCAGATGATCTATTTTTTTATTTTTTTATGATGGTGATATGATGATTATGTGTGTGTTTTTTTTTTTTTTTCCTTATAAATCATTTTGTAGCGTAATTGTATATGAAAAAAAAAAGAAGCCATGAACTCTATGAAATTAAAAAAAAACAAAAAAAAACAAAAAAGGTCATAGTATGATTGTTTATGTTTCTTAAATAAAGAAAAAAAAAATGTCCTCAAGAATATAAATTATATTTGTATTATAAGGGTATTTTAGAAAATTTGATTATAATATAATTCCATTCACCAATGTATTGCACTGTACCAAACAAAAGAATACATATGCAATGTTCTATTCCACCGTTACAACCAAACAAAAGAATAGGAATAGTTACTCCATTCCACCTTCATCTATTCCCATAAATAGTTATTCCTTTTCCTAATGGAATAGACATTCCGCAAACCAAACGAGGCCTTAGTTCTTTTTGAGTAGTGTTGTGTGAATAGTGTTTTGTTTGTTGAAAAGAGTTTTGTTGCTTTTTTTTACCAAAAAAAAAAAGTAGTTAGTGGCAGAGGGTGACCCACATCTGAAAATCCGTTTGAATAATTGATATTTGAGAACAGTTTTCAGCATTTGAGAAGCGACAACAATTTTTAATTTTTTTTCCAAACAGACCCTAAGGTACTCACTTAAGAACATCAAATATGCATTAAAGTATAAAAGAAATACCAGAGCAGCACCCGGGTGTGTACATTTGAAGCAGGTGAGGAAGGCGTTTTTCAAAGCATGATGTGCAGCAGAAACATGCATTCCATTGATCACAGAGCTCGAGGGTTCCAAACCAAGTAAAACTGGCAGAATTCGTCCATAGAATGCAGGCCTTTGTTTTGCAATTGCCGAAAGACTGGAAAAAAAACATGTAACAATATAAAGAAAGATAAAGCCAAGCTGCAGTACTAGAACCTAACAAATAGCATAAACAGATACTAGCAATTAAGTGAAAAGAAAGTATAGACTATCAGAAGAATTTCCAAATAAACCACACAATTTTAAATGAGCATGACATGAAAAAATCATGTTTTCAGCAATTCTCAAGAACCAAGTCTACCATCAAAAATTATTTTTCAAAACACAAAGCCCGGGTAACTAAGGAAGGTCAATGAATAGAAAAGGCCCGAAAAAATTAGTCCTTTCCCATAATTAGTGTCTTCTGCAAAAGATATATCCTTTTAAAGGGGAATCATTTTTTTTTTTTTTTTTGATAAGTAATGATAGTTTTATTGAACATTAAATGTCATAAAAACTCATTTTTAAATTCACCCTCGTATTACTGGCGTTTTGATTAATTTCTTTTTCAACTTTTCATTAAGAACAACATTTTAGAGTGACGTGTAAAAGGGGAAAGGGAAATTTTATGTTTTTAAATTTTTTGATCAGAAATGCATTTTGGGCGAAATAAAAATAGAAACTCAAACACTCATAATGACTAGAGGGAGTATCTTTCTATTTTTTATTCCTTTTTCTTTTGTGTTTTTCTGGAGGGAGAGCAGATTAACGCATAGAGGAAAATTCATCAAGAGAGAACACTATTGCAACTCAATTCTGCACAAGTCTCTCAAAAGATGTGAATTACATTTTTCACAAACTCGTTCCATGTCAGTCAACATAAAGGTTTGATTTTATTCATCAAAAAAAATATATATATACACAGATATATATATATATATAAAGGTTTGATTTTATTGTTTCTAGTATGAGCCTACAATGTGAAGGCCTTTTTTCTATCATATACTTATCCCTTTGGCATTAAGAAATCCATTTGTCTGAAGTAACAGTTAACCTGAAATAGCAAAATTCTTGCAGAACATTCGAATAAGCATATAATAGAGAAAGGCCAAATTACCTATTAATGAGCACAATGGTTTCTGCATTACTAAGAGATTTCACTGCCGGGAACCTGAGTCGATCAAGCAATAGACCCAAACTCTGAGTGGCCTCAATTGACAAATCTCCAACATTAAGCAAAGGGTGACCCGCACATATCCAAGATATATTAAATTGCACAAACTTTCCTACAAAGTGGGTAAGTGTGCTGTATAAGCAAATACAAGTCGTACTAATCAAAAAAAAAAAAAAAAAACAAATACAAGTTGTTTGAGTTGTAATGTATCCACATATTTAAATTACATATCCTTGACTTTCAAGCTCACTGAGCCTGAAATGTAAAGTAAAATCTTATTACCTTCATTAGGAGGGGGCTCTGGAGAGCCATTAGGATCGGGTGTGTAAAGAAGAATGACTGCTTCAACAAACTTCAGTGCCAGTAACCTTGTCCCACCACTTCCCAGCTAGGGAACATGCCGTTACAATGAATCAGAACATGCACAATATCGAGTTCCATGTTATCATAAGATCATTCTTTACCTGAAAAGCTACTGAGTATATTTCATCCTTGAATTTTAACATCCACTCCCATGATGACTGAAGTGAACTGTCCAACTCACTTGAATATAGACCCTGATGGTCACAAATGCAAGCACATAAGTAGTGATAAGATTGTTGCAGAAAAATGTATGCTGTAAGAAACACCATATCCAACCATTGTTATGACTTTATCATTTTTGCATATAGTAAGGTCATACAGGATGGTCAGCCATGTGCAATAGTAATCTAAATCAAGATTAAAAAAAGAAAAAAGAGAGAGGCTGAAAAACTATGTGCATAGAGATGATGAAAAACATCATTAGTGGGAATTTAACAGAGGAAATGGCTCTAGATAGAGGTTCATGGAAGATGGAGCCAGCCATGGACAATGCTATAATTCATCATATATCTCTTTTACTATATTGAAAGTACCCGCACTAAGCTAGATTACTACTTTTTGGAAATGTTGGTATGAGACGTATTAAGTCCACCAACCTAAGACAAGTTAGATAAGCTGTGAGAAAGCCCTTCCTCATCAGTTGCTGGTAGAAATAGAAGAGTTAGCATCTCCAAACACTTTCCAAGAAAATTGTTTGAAAACATGTCCAAGTTTATAATAAGAATTGAAGTCCTTTCAAATCTATGACTACATAACATAATTCAAATAGTGAAAAATGTACAGTAAAAATGAAAAACTAAACTAGAAGAAAAGGCATAAAAGTTCAGCAGCATGGGTTATTAATAATCCTCAACAAGCATCAAATAAATGAATTCAACGATCTTGAAAACAGATTAAGAACCTGAATTGTAACTTTTTCAAGAGTCAAACGAAACAATTCGATCCCACTAGCGATGGCTTGTCGAGCAACAGCCGGAGCCAGTGTACCGTCACTCAAAACACTAATCAACACAGGCACAATTTCAGGTAAGAATTCCACATGCTTAAGCCCAATTTCACCAATAATCCTACATTTTTAAGCAAACAAAACCAGATAAAGCTTTAACACAGCATTCATCACATGTATAAACCAGAAATACACAAGCTGCGAAGACACTAAAAACGTGAAATAATATATAGTCTTCCATGCGATATAGTTATCTCCAAGAAAAAAGATTTTACAAGGAAAAATTAAAAATAATTAAATAAATCAAACGTAGCGGGAAAAGTGTAACTAGGGTTTTCAGCGGAGCGTTACTCGACAACATGCTTGCGAACCGGGCTGAACCGGTCAGACTGGAGGTCGAAAATGAGAGGGAGGAACTCCGAGAACAAAGCATGGTCTTGTTGGAGCAAATCTTGCTTCAATTGGCGCAAGGGTTCGAGCTTAGACGGTACATCCGAGGCCGACTTGACCGAGTTTATCAAACTCGCGAGATTTTCCCTCATGTTGGTGGCCATCAACACTGCCACCATTGCTGAAGAAAACCTAATTTGGGAATAAGATCATGAACTGTGCCCTTGTAGGGTTTGGAGGGAGAAGAAAGATTTGAAATGCGGGCACGTTTGGTAATCTCTCTCCTCAAGTGTGGGGGAATTTTTTTTTAATCGGTCGTAAAAAGTAATTGATGAGATATAAAAGTAAAAACAATTTATATAAAAAGAAAAAAAATAAAAAATCATATTGTAATTGGTTTTTTAATTTAAATAGTAATGAAAAATTGTTGATATAATATAGAAAGTAAAAAAGATTAAGAATGTTTTAAAGTTGATATTTGTTTTTTCTTCTCTCATTTAAAAAGACAACCAAGCCAAAAATTAGGATCTAGGCACATATTCCCTAATTACAATATGAGCGATACTTTGTTAAATATCCTCTAACCAAGTATAGTTTACATTATTAAAGGCTGCCTCTCTTGAAAGGGTATGAGCAGCAGAATTAAAGTTCCTAGAAACATATTGAAAAATTGAAAAACTGCAACCACGCGCTTCATGGATGATACTCTTAATAAAATGACCAATTCGGGACATATAAGGGGGTTTGAAATTGATCTCCTTCACTATTTCCTTAGCATCTCCTTAAAAAATCACCATAAAAAAACCCACATCCTTGCAAAATTGTACCGCATACAGAGCTGCCATTACTTCTGCCATGCTAAGTTCCACCCGCACAATTTGTGCCACACACCTTGCTCCCAAGATCTCTCCATGACAGTCCCTTGCAATGAAACCCATTCCCATTCTACCCTCCTTAGAATTAATCGAAGCATCCCAATTCAATTTTACTAGAATCGAAGCATCCCAATTCAATTTTACTAGACTAGGGAAGGGGGCTATCAAGAAATTTGGGACGGTACTTGGACAGTGGATGTTGGCAGCACTTGGACAAAAGGTTATGTGTTGCTTGCCCTAAAATTATCGAGAGAAGACACAGCTGATCTAAAGACTTCATTTGGATGTTGGAAACCACCCTCATGCAGCCACTTATTTCATCGAAGCCATATCCCGCGTGCCACCACTGCCATGAGTTCTAGGCGGTCCTTGTCAACACATTGTGCAAAATAGTGGACCAGCTACATGAAATTCTAACCATTCCAGGAGCATTTCTGGAAGTAGGAAGAAGAACCTCCCCAAACATCCTTTGCAGCTGTACATCTCCATAAAGCATGAACCGTGTCTTCCTCTTCTCTTCCACAACAAGGGTACAACACATCCTGGACCACCTTTTTATGAAATAAATTTTTCTTTGTAGGCAGTAGATTATGGCAAGCTCGTCAGAGGAACACTTTGACCAAATTAATGACCTGAAGAGACCAAACTACCTTCCTGATATAATGGTCTTTTATCACATTAGAACATTGGCCCCTAAGCTCGTCCTTCAACTCCAACCCCAGATGATAGGCGCTCCGGAGATAAAAAAAAAAATAAAAATAAAAATCCATCTTTTGTTCCTTTCCAAATTAACCGGTCGGAGGAAAAAGATGGGCTCAAAGGAATATTAAGGACAACCTCAGCCTTCTCTGCCCTAAATATTTCCTTTACTAAAGTAGCATCCCATTCCCTATTGATCAAACACTCCACCAATGAAGATTCAGCAAGAACGGATTGAGGGGATTGAACTAAGTGAGATACCGGCGAGGGGATCCAACGGTCCCCCCAAATCTGAATGCTTCTCCCATCTCCAACCCTCCAAATCAGACCTTGCTTTAGAAGATCTTTTGCCCCAAATATGCTCCTCCATGCGAATGAAGGTCGCGACCCCAAAGAAGACTCCAAAAAGCTCGATTGTGGGAAGTATTTAGCTTGGAGAATCTGTGCAATAAGCGAATTGTGGTATTGGAGGAGTCGCCATCCTTGTTTAGCTAGGAGAGCCTTATTGAACATTTTGAGATCCCTAAAACCGAGTCCCCCTGCTGTCTTGGACCGACCCATTTTCTCCCAACTACACCAATGGATTTTAGATGAGTTGTCCATATGTCCCCACCAAAAATTTTGCATCATTCGATTCGAATCATTACAAAGGGAAGCTGGAAGTTGGAATACACTCATGCAATAAGTAGATATAGCTTGCACCACTGCTTTCAAAATGATTTGTTTACCCGCCTGTGATAGAAATTTAACTTTCCAGTTGGTAAGCTTCAAACCTACTCTCTCGGTAATCTCCTTGAAGGCTTGCCCTTTATTTTTTCCAACCAATGCTGGTAAACCCAAGTAAGTATCAACACGGTGGGCCTCTGATAAACCATAAAGGCTAATTATTTCCTGTCTCATTGATTGACTCGTATTTCTACTAAAGAACAACGAGGTCTTTTGCAGATTAATTTTTTGCCCCAATCCTGCTTCATGAACTCCCAAGATTTTCAAAAGTCTGCGCCATTTCACCGAGTTAGCCTTACAGAACATGAGACTATCATCTATGAAAAATAAGTGACTCAATCGAGGCCCTCTAAGGGAAGTAGGAACGCCTGTTATATACCCCTTTTACTCAGCTTTAAACAAGAGAGCACTCAGGTTCTCAGCACACAGTAAAAAAAGATATGGAGAAATTGGGTCACCCTGTTTGATACCTCTTGAAGGTTTAATCCTACCCACCGGGCTCCCATTAACAATCACCGAGCATGACATAGTTTGAACACAGGCCATGATTAGTTTGATCCACCTCCTTGCAAATCCCAGCCTGTGCATTGCTACTTCCAGAAATTGCCATTCAACTCGGTCATAGGCCTATGACATGTCCAGTTTAAGGCCCATAAAACCCGTTTTGCTCCATATCCAGGTTTGCATGGAATGCATAGTCTTATAGGTGGCAAGAATGTTATCTATAATTAATCTCCCCGAGAGAAAAGCACTTTGTGTAAAAGAAATAATGTCTAGCAGCATAATTTTGAGTCTATTTGCCAACACTTTTGAAATCAATTTGTAAAGGACATTACATAAACTTATAGGCATAAACTCAAAGACATTCTCAGGGGATAGAGTTTTAGGGACTAAAGCAATGAAAGTTTCATTTATATTCTCATCAAGCACATTAGTGTTGAAGAAATGAAGTATTGCATTACATACCTCCACCTGGACCGTGTTCCAGTTCTGTTGAAAGAAACAGGCTAAAAAACCGTCTGGACCCAGGGCCTTTATGGGTGGCATTTGGTGCAAAGCCACTGAAATTTGCTCAGTGGTGAAGTCGGCCAATAAGATGTTATTCATTTCAAGTGTGACCTTCCTCTCCAAAGCAGCCACACAATTAGGAATATCCAGATTCTCCCCAGTCGTAAAAAGCTCCTAGAAGTACTGAGTGAATGCCCCTTCGGTAGCCTCCTGAGTATTGTACTGCACCCCGTTTCCATCTTTTATCCTCTATATCTGATTGCAGTGGTTTTTCTGGTTTGCACACATGTGGAAAAATTTTGTATTCCTGTCCCCCCCCCCCCCCCCTTTGAGCCAGTTTTCTTTTGCTCTCTGCCTCCATTTCATCTCTGTTCTTGTACTAGCAGCTCATTCAACACTGCTTTGATCGGAGCCTCAGCTACCATAGAGTCCAGGAAGGCTTGCACCTGAATATCGTGTAATTCTTTTGGTTTGTTTTGCACCTGTACTTCCACTTTGAAAAATAGATGACTTCAAATTTAACCGTATGTGTGTGCACAATGTGTAACAAAATAATGTAAAAGCGGAATTTAAATGACACAATTATTTTGTTAACGAAGTTGAAACTCAATTAAGAGAAAAACCACTCTGGGCAGCCAAACCCAAGAAATACACTGTCAGAAGACAAAGCTAATACATAGACAGTAACACTCGCATACCCGATGTAGCGATCGTATCTAACATTCTAACACATAACCCAACGAGAACGCCTCCCAACCAAGTCTTATACTTGAAGGGGTCTTCTATAGATTCCTTTACCTTAGGGTTGAAACTCAATTAAGAGAAAAACTACTCCGAGGCAGCCAAACCCAAGAAATCTACTATCAGAAGACAAAGCTAATACATAGACAGTAACACTCACATACCCAATGCAGCAATCGTATCTAACATTCTAACACGTAACCCAACGTGAACGCCTTCCAACCATGTCTCATACTTGAAGGGGTCTTCTATAGATTCCTTTACCTTAGGGCTCTTCCCTAAGATAGACTTCAATTGACGAGCACAACAACAGCACACAAAGGCAACGTCTTGAGAGCAAGCGGATCAGCACAATATCTCCTAAAATATACTCTCTAAACTCTAAAGAATTCAACACCAAATTCTGTAAATAATACATGCCTAGAAGCCTCTATATATAGGCTACAGAAGACCTAAATCAATTTTGATTCAGTTTTCTCTAGGCAACGTCCAAATGCAAGCTGAGGCCGTCCGGACGGACAACTGTGCAACCGCCTTTCCAAAAAGAGCTAAAAATCTTTCCTGAATAAGGTCGTGTCTGGACGGTGTTTCCCTGACGTCCGAACAGTTGCAGCTGTATTCCCAATATTTGTGTCTGCGAAGGAAATCCTTTTACTTGTCGAACACTAATAGGCATCCGGACGGTATTGCCACCTCGTCCGAACGGATGCACTTGAACGCTGGATTCTTCTCTAACTTTGAAGAGCGTCCGGGCGTGTTACTGAAACGTTCGGACGGATGCAAGCTTGAATAGTATACACTGATGGGCGTTTGGATGCATGACTAGGTTGTCCGGACGGAATCTTAGGATCTAATTTCTCTAACATGAAAACTGCACAGAATCTTCTTTAAACTTCTTGAAGTACATTTATAAAACGAAGTCTCTGAAATAAATGGTATCCCTGGTCAAATGGCAACATTACATAAAAGTGATTTTGTCAAACAGAATGCAAACATTCATAAACTAACAAACTCCCCATTTGGCCATTCTAGGACAAAAATCACGTGACCAATTAAAAATACAATCCCGATCCATATACAAAAAATACTCCCCCTTTTTGTCTCAAAATGAAAAAGGTAAACAGAGTATAAAAACAAACCCAAATATAGTTCCAAAAGTTCGAAGAAAACTGTAAAAAGCCATAAGAAAAAAAACATCTTGCTGAAAAGGGAGAGGAAGACAACAAGGTTAATTATTTCACAAGTAAAGCAGTACACGCATGTATCTAAACCTGAGAGATCGATCAGTCAGACAGCAAGTCAGACTTATGCAAACATATAGTTGAGAAACAAGTATGGAATAATCAAAAATTTTCTTGCAGATACAAAATTTTAAACAATTGGCTCAACTTAGGCAATGCGTGTGTGTGTGTGTGTAAAGGCTTTTTCAATAAGGTATGAAGTTCACTGATATGACTTAAGGCAACTAAATTTTCTTAAACAAGAGAGAACTTCAATTAAAGATTAGTCAAAAGTCAAACCTTATTTTACTAGGGTCTAACCACCCTCATCGGATACAGTCCCTCTAAGCTGCAATACTTTTCTTTTACTTAGTCCTTTAGTGACTGTCTATTTCCGTAATGATTTGGTCATTGACTGTTTCTTTAGGGACAAGTTTAAGAACAAATTTTTAGCTCAATAAGCAGTGGATCTTTTATTTATCCATATTTATTGATTTTTGAATGCTTTTTATCACTTGGTGCTGCAACCTAGAAAGAATGCCAGAATTTATAGGTCATAGGTTCAACTAGTGAGTTGGTCAATTTGACCATCTTATCAAAAAAAAAAAAATCTGTTATAAGAATCTTCAAAAGCAAAAACTTAGAGAGAAAAAAAAAATGTATCTTAGGGGAGCCTTGGATAATGCACCTTAGATAGTGCACAAAAAGCATCGTATGAGAAAAGAAACTATCTAGCATAAAGAAGCAGCAGGAGAACTCAGCCAATCTCAGACTCATGATCTCAACCATATCTAAGCATAAACCGTCAAAGCATAATGAACTGAGATATCAGATTAACAAACATAAGATAGCTGAAAACTTTTTAAAAGAACAACATGCAACCTTACTCCCCAAATTTTTAATTTTTAATTTTTTTTTAAAAAAAATATCATGCTTTCAAAGGAAAAGACTAAGACACAAACATAAGTCTAATCCTAGAATGAAAAGACATGTCACAAACACCAATGGCTTTTTTAAGAGACTCAAATCTGCTACCATCAAGAGGTTTGGTAAAAATATCAGCCAATTGGTTGTCAGTGGGTATGAAAGAAGGAGATACTAGCCGAGATTCCACAAGATCACGTATGAAGTGATGTTTAATGTCAATGTGCTTGGTACGAGAGTGCTGAACTGGATTCTTGGAAATATTGATGGCACTCGTATTATCACAGTTGATAATCATGGTATCCTGAGTGAATCCATAATCACATAACAGCTTCTTCATCCATAGCAATTGAGTGCAACAGTTTCCCACAACAATATATTCAGCCTCAGTAGTGGAGAGGGAAATCGAAAATTGTTTCCTGCTCATCCAAGCCACAAGATAATTCCCCACATCAAAGCATCCTCCGAAGGTGCTTTTTCTGTCATCCGCATTGCCAGCCCAATCTACATCAGAGTAACCTGCAACCACAAGATTTGTTTCCCTAGAATACCAAATGCCATGAAGAAAAGTATCATTTACATACCTGATGATTCGCTTGACTGCAGTGAGGTGAGATTCTTTAGGATTTGCCAGAAATTGAGCACAAACTCCAACACTGAAGGCAATATCTGGCCAGCTAGTTGTGAGGTAGAGAAGACTCCCGATCATTCTTCTGTAGAGAGTAGGATCAACTTGCTTGCCTGTAAGATCAATACTTACCTTGACACTAGTGCTCATGGGAGTACGAGCATGACTCTTCCCATCTAGTTCGAATTGCTTGACCAGATCCTTAGCATACTTGGATTGAGAGATGAATATTCCTTCAAAAGTTTGCTTGACATGAAGCCCTAGAAAGTAGTTCAACTCACCAATCATGCTCATCTCAAACTCTTACTTCATCTCCTTAGAAAATTCATGGGCTTGGGAATCTAGAGTTGCTCCAAATATGATATCATCAACATAAATTTGAGCAATGAGCTTATGAATACCTTGATTCCTAATGAACAGAGTCCGATCAACCTGCCCCCTTGTAAACCCTTTAGCCAAAAGATATGTAGCCAGTCGCACATACCATGCTCGAAGTTCCTGCTTGAGACCATACAAAGCTTTCTTCAGCTTGTAGACATGATGAGGATGATGAGGATCTTGAAACCCTTTTCCCTGTTCTACATACACCCCTTCCTGAAGTATGCCATTCAGAATGGTACTTTTAACGTCCATCGGATATAGCTTGAATCCAAGATGACAAGCGATGGAGAGAACAATTCTAATGGACTCTAACCGGGCAACTGGAGCAAAGGTTTCATCAAAATCTACCCCTTTAATCTGAGTATACCCCTGAGCAACTAGGTGCGCCTTGTTTTTTATCATTGTACCATGCACATCTGATTTATTCTTGAAGATCCACTTGGTTCCAATGACATTGTGATCAGCAGGTCTGGGAACAAGAGTCCATACATCGTTTTTGGTAAACTGATGTAATTCTTCATGCATGGCAGTGATCCAACTTTCATCTTGTAGGGTTTCATCCGCCTTCTTCGGCTAAGTCTATGCAAGATTGCAGTTATAGGATACTTGATTTGCTACTCCACTTGAGGGCTGGATCACTATGTTTCTTAAACGACGCCCTTCTTTAAGATTCCCAATGAGCTACTGCGAAGGATGATTAAGCTCGATCCATGATTGTTTAGGAGGATTCGTGGGTTCATCCTTACCATCAGATACACTAGCTGTATTCTCAAAAGTCACAATAATTGGAGGATCTCAAATAGATTTTAGGAGACAAAAAGAGGGAGTATTTTTTTATTTTGGACCGAGATTGCATTTTTAAATCGGTCAAGTGATTTTTGTCCCAGAATGGCCACATGGGGAGTTTGTTAGTTTGTAATTGGCTGCATTTTGTTGGACAAAATCACTTATATATAATGTTGCTTTTTAATCAGGGATGTTGCTTATATTCAGTGTCTACATGTCAGCTATGTGTTTCAAGAAGATTCTGTGCGGATTTCAAGACAGAGAAGTTGAATCCCTTCCATCCATCTGGACGTCCCTGTTAACTGTCTGGACGATGTGGTTATTCCGTTTGGACTCTCATCAGTGTCCAGAAACTTCAAACTGTTCAAGATTGCATCCGTTCGGACGTCTTAGCAACACGTCCGAACACCATTTCAATGTTAGACAAGTAAAAGGATTTCCTTCGCTAACATAGATATGGGAAGACAGCTGCAATCGTCCGAACGACATGTCTACACTGTCCGGACGCAATCCTTGATAAAGCAAGACGTGGAGAAGATTTGCAACCTTCTGGACGCTAGGGCAACACATTTCGGATGCGGTTCTATTCCGGAAATAATATCAGCGATTTTGGAAAGCCGATTGTACAGTTGGCTTTCTAGACGCTCTCAGCTACCGTCCGGACGTCAACAAGAGAAAAATCCTACCCGACTCGATTTAGGTCTTTTGTAGCCTATAAAGAAAGGCATTTATGCATATAATTTGTAAGAATTCGGTATTGAATTCCATAGAGCTTAGAGAGTATAATTTATGAGTTACTGTGTTGATCAATTTGCTCTCAAGACATTGCCGAAGTGCTGTTGTTGTGGTTGTGTTGAAGTCTATCTTAGGGAGGAGCCCTAAGGTAAAGGATTCCATTGAAGACCCCTTCAGGTGGGAGGCGTTCGCGTTGAGTTATGTGTTAGAGTTCAAGGTATGACCACTGCATCAAGGGTATGTGAAGGCTACAGCTTTGTAACTAGATTTGTCTTCTGAATAGTGAAAATCCTAGGTTTGGCTGCCCCTGAGTGGTTTTTCTCTTAATTGAGTTTTCACTTCGTTAACAAAATATCTGTCTCATTTAAATTTCGCATTTTGATATTTTGTTACACTTTGCACACACACACGGTTAAATTAGAAGTCACTTTATTTTTCATAATTCAATACCAAATTTTGTAAATAATACATGCCTAGAGGCCTTTATATCTAGGTTACAAAATACCTAAATCAACTCTGATTCGGTTATCTCTATGTGGCATCCGGACGCAAGCTGAGGTCGTCTGGATGGACATTGTGCAACCGGCTTTCCAAAAAGCACTGAAAATCTGTCCTGAGTAAGGTCACGTTCAGATGGTGTTGCCCTAGTGTCCGGACGGTTGCACTTCTGCTGCACGCAATTTTCATAATAAGGACCAGTGTACGGACGATGTTGTCTGGATGTCTAGATGGTTGCAATTCTTCTCCACGTCTTGCCTTATCAATGATAGCGCCCGGAAGGTGTAGACCTGACGTCCGGACGGTTGTAGCTGTCTTCCCATATCTGTGTCTATAAAGAAAATCATTTTACTTGTCCAACACTGACTGGCGTCCAGACGGTATTGCCACGTCGTCCGGACTGATGCACTTGAACACTGGATTCTTCTCGAACTCTGAAGAGCGTCCGGACATGTTGCTGAAACGTCTGGACGGATGCAAGCTTGAACAATAGACACTGATGGGCGTTCGGACGCATAACTGGGCCGCCTGGACGGAATCTTAGGACCTGATTTCTCTTACTTGAAAACTACACAGAATCTTCTTTGAACTTCTTGAAGTACATTTCTGAAACGAAGACTCTGAAATAAACAGTATCCCTGATCAAATGCAACATTACATAAAAGTGATTTTGTCAAACAGAATGCAACCAATCACAAACTAACACAGTTCATTCCTCTGTTTACGAACCCTAACCTGTATGGATTTTTTGCACCACTATAGTTTACCACGAATGGTTTGCAAGTGATCTCCAAGGTTTTGTTTTACCCTCCATACTTGTTTGATCATTTCCCCGTGGTCCTTATGTTGCAACCAGCTTGCTTTAACATGAAACAACTTTTTTTTTTTTTCCACCTGATATCTTGTGAATTTGAGAAGCTTACCAGAAGTGGGTTGTGATTAAAGGCATTTCGAGGTAATACCAACACCTCAACCACATTGAAATGGTGGGTCCAACTGTGATTGGCCACTGCTCTGTCCAGGCGCTCGCATGAAAAATCCTCTCCACTGCATCCGTTGCACCACGTGTACCTTGGTCCAAAGAAACCCAAATCTTGCAGCCTGCTATCCTCTAAAGCCTTCTGAAAATCACCCATTTGAGATAATGGCCTAGGAGGTCCACTAGATTTCTACGCATTGTTAAGGATCTCATTAAAATCTCCACAGCAAAACCACGATTTTGGACCCAAACTGGCTAGGTAACAGAGCAATGACCACGCTTCAGGTCTTCTTGCAGTTTCTGGATGGCCATAAAAGCCAGTCATTTTCTAGAGGGGGTTGCCAAATGAGGTCGCGGTTTCACGATGGGGAAGGGAGCTCGATCAGTTTGTTGCATCTCACTTCACTGTGCACTGTACGGTTTGTGTTATGAGCATAATATTAGTTATTGTAATTTATTAATATGTGCTTAGTATGTGTCTTTGATTTAGTTATAAAGTCTTTGGTCTTCTTTTATTTCATAACATTCAGCAATCTTTAAGTTAGTGGGTCAGTTATGTAATGGGGTTCGTGGGTAGTTATCCTTTGGCCAGTAATCATGTAATGGGTTAGCCAACTTCTAGTAAGAGCACTAACAGTGTGTTACGTAAAACCCATTTTTGGCTAGAATAGATAATAAAAGTGATGAAAAGAGACTCCATCAGCTTATGTATTCAAACTCTAAACTAGAGTTTTGATAGATTGGTGAACAGTGCAACTTCACATACTAAGCACATATTAATTGGTTTTTAATATGTGCTTATTTTTTCTCTATCTTTGTTCACCAATCTATCCTTATTTTAAGTTTTTAATTGGTTGGAAAGAATAAACAAAGATAGAGAAAAAATAAAGAAAGAATATTTAAATGATATAGACTTAAGAATAGATAATCGAATGTATGATACATTTTAAAATTCATTAGCTAAAATAGATAAAGTGGGTTTTGGTTAGCTATTTTAGATTGAAATATAGACGATCCGCTGTGAATGCTCTAAATCATGGGTCATAAGCCTAGTTAATGGGTTGTTAGTTATTTACTTGTTCTTCTTGTATTTAAGCTAGCATTAATGCATTACTAATCAATGAGTATCAAGAATATTATCTTGAGAAAACCCATGAGGTTATAATCGTGTGCTAGAGGAGGACTTGGCCCCTTGAAGTGTCAAACTATCTTTTATTGCTTTTTATTGTTATTTCTTTACAAATTCCATCACCAAATATCCAGGCCCATATCAATTGATATCATAGCCAGGTTCTTGCAACCATGGTGGAAGGTACACGCATTTCTCAACTAGCTGAAGCACTGACGAAGCTACGTGATGAATTTATATGAAGAACCCAAAACCCAAAAGGCCACCCTAGGTCATCTACTCCCTCATACTACCAGTAATACACACCAACCTACCCCAAATTGGCAGCTCCAGTAACCTTACCTAAACTGCCACCAACCAATTGTCCTTCAGAAAATCGAAATACCAAACAACTACAACAGCCCTTGGATCATGCGCCAATGATCCTCATCAGCAGTGAATATGTTCAACAAGATCAATTGGTTGAAGAATCAAAGCTACTCACAACAATTGACGAAAATGCTAGTTAAGAGCAGATCAAAGAACCAGATGAACCCATCCACGAGTTAAAACAGAAATGTTTTGTTTTTGTGCAGAATTTGTTCTTTTCCACTGTCTACCATTCTGCTTCAACACTGGGTTCTCATCTTCCATCCATTGCTAGTGCTATATCAAAAGTTCATAATGAGCAATGATCGAGTTCACCATCACTTGCAAGGGCAAGTATGAAATTGCTAATAGCTTGGGCTAAGCCACACTACACCTTATGGGCAAAGTGCTTTGAAGGGGTGGAGTTTGTTATGGGCATAATATTAATAATTGTAATTTATTAATATGTGCTTAGTATGTGTCTTTAATTTAGTTAGAAAGTCTTTGGTCTTCCTTTATTCCATAATATTCAGCAATCTTTAAGTTAGTGGGTCAGTTATGTAATGGGGTTAGTGTATAGTTATCCTTGGCCAGTTATCATGTAATGGGTTAGCCAACTTCTAGTAAATCATGGGTCATCAGCCTAGTTAGTGGGTTGTTAGTTATTTACTTTTTCTTCTTGTATTTAAGCTAGCATTACTACTTAATGAAGTATTAAGAGTATTATCTTGAGAAAACTCGTGTGGTTATAACTGTGTGCTAGAGGAGGACTTGGCCCCTTGAAGTGCGAAACTATCTTTTATTACTTTTGATTGTTATTTCTTTACAAATTCTATCACCAAATATCCAAGTCCATATTAGTTCGGACCCGCACCTTCTTTGAGTCTAGGCCATCACCCATGCCAGAGTTTCTTTTACAAATTGCCTGAACTGAACTACCCCGGGGTTGTTGGGCTGTGCAAAGGGCCAAATTGGGAAGGGAAACATTTAAGGCCAACACTGATTGGTGATGTTAGTATTTTATGTTGGCTACATTCTGGATAACAAAAAAGCTTTATGTAATGGTTGCAAATTAACAGGATGATCAGTTTTTATTCTAAGTCTTTCATTTATTCAGACAGCGCTCATGTGACTGATCACAAGCTTCTAGAAGATGTCCATGAAGAGTCCTTGCATATTCCAAGGCTTCGTGTCAGAGTTAAAAGTATGACTACTGCATAAGAGTATGTGAGTACGAGTGTCTTGTAACTAGCTTTGTTTTTGGATAGTGGAGTTCCTAGGTTTGGCTACCCCGGAATGGTTTTTCTCTTCATAGAGTTTCCACTTTGTAACAAATATCTTGTCCTATTTAAATTTCGCATTTAAGATGTTTTGTTGCACACAAACACACACACACACACTTAGTTTAATTAGATGTCAATATTTATTTTCAATTGGTATCAGAATTTGGTACACTCTAGTTGAGATTTATTTCTCGAGTGTGATCTTTTATTGACTTCTTTGTTCGTAATGGAAAAAGGTGAACTCCAAAGGATGTGTGACATCGATCTCCCATAACTGTGTTTTGGAAGGAAATCTCATAGCTGGTCGAACACTGAGTGGTGTCCGGACGATATAGCCACATCGTCCTGACGGATTAACTGGAACACTGGGATCTTCTCGAACTTTGATGAGCGTCCGGACGATTTGCCATTACGTCCGGACGGATGCAATCTTGAATAGTTTGAAGTTTCTAAACACTAATGGGCATTCAGACGGAAAGTTCTCGTCGTCCAGATGGATGTTGCTGATTGAAGAGCATCCGAACGGAATACCACGTCGGCCGGACGGATGCAAGGGAACTGAACCGACTTATTTGAATTCTGCACAGAGTCTTCTTGAAGCTCATAGCTGAAGTGTAGACTCTGAATAAAATAGCATCCCTGTGAAAGCAACAACATTACATTGAAGTGATTTTGTCCAACAGAATGCAGCCAACACAAAAACTAACACATTCTTGTTATTGTAGATGACTATTCCCGGTACACTTGGGCTCTTCTTCTTCGGGAAAAATCTGATGCTTTTGAAGTCCCTCAGCAGTTGTTCAAAAGAATTCAGCTAGAGCGAAATTGTCCCATCATGAGGATTCACACTAATCATGGCAGAGAGTTTGAGAATGCTCGGTTTGAAGAATACTGTCACTCTTATGGCATTCAGCAGGAGTTTTCTTCTCCAATTACTCCTCAACAAAATGGGGTTGTGGAGCCAAAAAAAAAAAAAAAAAAACAGATTTTTATAGTAGATGGCTCGAGTAATGATTCATTCTAAAAATCTTGCTCAACATTTTTTGGGAGAAGCTATCAACACTGCATGCCATATCATCAATAGAGTCTACGACTCCATACGAGATTTGGCGAGGTAAGAAACCCACTGTTAAATATTTTCGGATTTTTGGTAGTAAATGCTATATTCTATGAGACAGGATAAATCTGGGAAAGTTTGATCCCAAAAGTGATGAAGGCTTATTTCTGGGATACTCCACCAACAATTGTGCCTACAGGGTCTATAACACCAGAACAGAAATAGTGATGGAGTCCATCAATGTGGTCATTGACGATGATATTAGGGCACATAGCAAGGGGGAGATTTCTCAGTCCACCCTAGAGGCACTACATTCCCCCTCAGATAATAAAAGTAAGACTTCCTCTTCAGCAGTTGATCCTATATCTGCTCCTCCTGTCTCTCCTACAGCAGCAGATGTTCTTCCTGACTCAATTGATGCTATGCCTACTCAGGGAACTGATCCTACATCAGATCAAGATACAGAGCTGATAAATCCTCCAATTGAACCCACATCTTGGGTCAAGCTCAATCATCCCTCCAGGCAGCTTCTTGGGAATCTTAATGAAGGTAAACGGTTAAGAAGTAGAATAATCAACCCCTCTAATGAGGTTATTAATCAAACAACTTACAATTGCTATCTGGCTCAATTTGAACCAAAGAAAGTGGAGGAAGCATTGCAAAATGACAGCTGGGTTACTGTTATGCTTGATGAGTTGCATCAGTTCACTCGTAATGATGTCTGGAATCTGGTTACCAGACCGTCTGATCACAATATCATCTGCACAAAATGGATTTTTAAGAACAAATTAGGCGAACATGGCACAATGATCCAAAATAAAGCACAGCTTGTTGCTCAAGGGTACACTCAAATTGAAGGGATAGATTTTGATGGAACTTTTTCCCTAGTTGCTCGCCTTGAATCTATCATAATTTTGCTCTCTATATCCTGTCATCTAGGTTTCAAGCTTTATCAAATGGATGTCAAGAGTGCCTTTTTGAATGGCATTCTTCAGGAAGAAGTTTCTGGATCCTCACCATCCTCAACATGTCTACAAGCTGAAGAAAGCCTTGTATGGTCTCAAGAAAGCTCCACGGGTGTGGTATGAGAGATTAACCACTTATCTTCTGGAAAAAGTGTTCACAAGTGGACAGGCAGATCAGACTCTCTTCATCAAAAATCAAGGAAATCACAAACCCATTGCTCAAATTTATGTGGATGGTATCATCTTCGGAGCAACTTTAGATTCCCAACCTCCTGAGTTTGCTGAAGAAATGAAACAAGAATTTGAGATGAGTATGATAGGTGAGTACCTATTTTCTAGGGATGCAAGTCAAACAAATCTTTGAAGGGATCTTTATTTCTCAAGCTAAATATGCAAAAGATTTGGTGAAACTGTTTGGTCTGAATGGGAAAAGCCATGCTCGTACTCCCATGAGCACAAGTGTCAAGATTTGTGTTGATCTGACAGGCAAGCAAGCAGATCCTACTCTTTACATAAGTATTATCGACAGTCTTCTCTACCTGATAGCAAGTCGACCGGATATTGCTTTTAGTGCAGGAGTTTGTGCTCGATTCCAAGCTAATCCTAAGGAATCTCATCTCAACGCCGTCAAGCGCATCATCAGGTATGTAAATTCCACTGTTCATTATGGTATATAATTTTCTCGAGAAACAAATCTGGTGCTTGCAGGATACTCGGATGCAGATTGGGCTGGAAATGCTGATGATAGGAAAAGCACCTTTGGAATATGTTTTTATGTTGGTACTAATCTAGTAGCTTGGATGAGTCGGAAACAAGCCTCAATTTCCCTTTCCACTGCAGAGGCTGAGTATATTACTACTGGAAGTTGTCGTACCCAATTACTGTGGACGAAGAAATTGCTTTGTGATTATGGCCTCAATCAAGACACAATGGTAATTCACTGTAACAATACCAGTGCTATAAATATTTCCAAGAATCTAGTTCAGCATTCTCGAACCAAGCACATCGACATCCGGCATCATTTCATCCGTGACCTTGTCGAGTCCAAGGAAGTAGCTCCTATTTTTATTCCCACAAAAAATCAATTGGCTGACATCCTCACTAAACCTTTTGATGGTAGCAGGTTTGAATCTTTTAGAAAAGCCATTGGTGTTTGTGACATGTCCTAGGCTTGTCTCTGCTTCATGCTCGAATCAGACTCTTCCGTTCTTCTAAGTCTTTTCCATGGGTTACATGATTTGTTTTAAAAAAATAATAATAAAAAAAAATTGTGGGGGGATTTTATGCAAGGTTTCTTCTAAAGTTTTCAGCTATCTTATGTATGTTTATCTGTTTAGACAAGTTCTCTGTGCTTTGATAGAATATACATTCATATGGTTAAGATTTTAAGTTTGATATGTGCTGAGTTTTCCTGCTGCATCTATTTGATAGATAGTTACTTTTCTCATGTGATGAAAATGTGCACTATCCAAGGCTCCTCTAAGGTATTTTTTTTCTCCTCTGATCTTTTGCTTCTGAAAAGTCTTTTGAGAGTTTTTTTTTTTTTTTTTTTTTTTTTTTTTTGGGTTAGGATGGTCAAATTGACAAACTCGCTAGTTGAACCTAGGACCCATAAATTCTGGCATATTTTTCAAGGTTACAGCACCAACTGATAAAAAGTATTCCAAACTGAATAAATATGGATAAATTAAAAAGATCCACTGCTTTTGTGCTATAAATCTATTCTTGAACTCGTCCTTATAAGAACGGTCAGTGACCAAATCATTGCGGAAATAGACGGTCACTAAAAGACAAAGTAAAAGAAAAGTGCAGCAGCTTAATGGGAGTGTATCAGATGAGGGTGGCTAGCCCCTAGTATGATAAGGTTTGACTTTTGACTAATCTAACTATGAAACTTCTCTCTTTAGTAATTTCAGTTGCTTTAAATCATATCAGCAAAGTTCATACCTTATTGAGAAAGTCTTCACAAACACACACACATTGCATGAGTTTAGTTGACTACTGCCCTAACCTTGTTCTTTTCTCTTATTTTTGGTTATGGTTTTTTTTAATACACTGTTTACCCTTTGTCATTGTGTGATAAAAATGGAGAGTATTTTTGGGTTTTTAGATCGGGAATGTATTTTCAAACCGGTCAAGTGTTTTTGTTCCAAAATGGCCAAAGGGGGAGTTTGTTAGTATTTTATGTTGGCTACAATCTGGATAACAAAAAACACTTTATGTAATGGTTGCAAATTAATAGGATGATCGCTTTTTATTCAGAGTCTTCATTTATTCGGACAGTGCTCATGTGACTGATCACAAGCTTCTAGAAGATGTCCATGAAGAGTCCTTGCATATTTCAAGCCAAATCAACCGGTTCCTATACAACCGTCCAGACGAGCCTTTAAAGGAGTCTGGATGCCTCGCAGTGTCTAGCAGATTACGTTGAAGACGTCCGGATTACAGAGCAACACTGTCCAAACGCCAGGTCAATCATTGTTCAACACGGAGTTGAATTTTAGAAGTTGACACTGTTAGGGAAGTCTCTGCAAGTTGTCCGAATGACGTGGCAACACGTCCGGACGCTGTCCAACATTTCAGAATATTCCAGTGTTCTATTCGAACCCAAAAATGAGTTATAGCGAAGACCATCCGGACGCTCGGCCAAGCCGTCCGGACGTGGACCTGATAAGGATAAAATTGTGCTGTTTCTGAAAGGCAATCGCAGAAAACCATCCGGACGTAGCTAAATTCCATCCGGACGCCCGACAGCCAGAGTCCGAATCTCAGCAGATTTAGGTTTTTTGTAAGCCTATAAATAGAGGGTCCTAGGCTTGTAAATTGTACAAAATTCAGTATTGAATTCTCTTAGCTTTGAGAGGGTGTTTAGGGAGAATCGAAGATCAAAAGAGCAGCGAGCTCTCAAGCCGTTGCCGGTGTGTGCTCAACAGATCGTGTGAAGTCTATCTTAGGGGTCGGCCCTAAGGTAAAGGAATCCATTAAAAACCCCTTCAGGTAGGAGATATGGTTGGGAAGCGTTCACAATAGGCCTCGTGTCAGAGTTAAAGGTATGACTACTGCATAAGGGTATATGAGTACGAGTGTCTTGTAACTAGAGTTTAGCTGCCCCGGAATGGTTTTTCTCTTCACAGAGTTTCCACTTCGTAACAAATATCTTGTGTTATTTAAATTCCGCATTTAAGCTATTTTGTTGCACACAAACACAAACACACACACTTGGTTAAATTAGAAGTCAATATTTATTTTCAGGTGACGACCCGAAAGAGCTCCCAATTCTAGATTTTGGGCCGTCATATAATTGAACAGAGATTTTCAATAATTTTTGTTTAGATTATATAATTTTTTTAAGAAGATTTCATTGAAGAAAGAACGTGACATACAACCAACCAGCAGGCACAAATGCCCTTCACCCTCCACTAGAATAATACAATTTCCATCTATAATTTTCACTTTGCGTTAATTAACGCATTAAAAAATTAATGAAACATTTGAAAAAATTTATCAAACATTTGCACCTATAAAAAAACAAATCTTGAAAAGAAATTTCTCATTACAATTGATGAGTGCCAAAAAGTGTATATTTGGACCCCTTAATTTACATTAATTAAACCTTTAGCTTTGTTGTTTTCTGATGTTTTGGTTAGTTTTGGTGTTTTTGCGTTTTACAGGACATTAAGAGAAAAAATGGTAATTTTCAAGTGAAAATACATAAAAAGCTGGAAATTTGGAATTGCTGGGAAGTCGATCGATCGAATCTCAAGTTGATCAATCGAAAATTGCCCGAAGTCGATCGATCGATTATAAAATTGATCGATCAAATTTATGCGGAGCTGGAATCTCAGAAACCCTAGCTAACTTTATAAAATACCATTATTTTCTCATTTTTAGAGAGTATGCTGCTTGGGAGCGCCCTAGGCGCCATTCTCACTGTAGTTTAGGGTTTTTGTGTTGATTTTGACCTAACACTTCAATTCTTTGTAAGTTTTCTTTGATGGCTTGGGTTTTCCGGATACAAGTGATGATTTGATATAGTTTCATTAAATTGATGGCTTGGGTTTTCATTTATCAAAATGTTGGATATTCGGTGTGTTTCATTTCATGGATACATTTGATGATTTAGTCAAAACTAGATATCTTTTGTGATTTGTGCAAGAATGGATTCATTGAATGATTTAATTAATTTTTGAAGCAAAGTAGAGCATACCTAAGATTTCTATGTGAGAAATTCAAAAATATATGTGATGAGAATGAGAATAGGTTGCTATGATTTGGTGAGTGTGGATTCCAAAACCTTATACGGCTATACCCCTTTATTTTCATTAATTTTGTTTATGTTTTTTTTTGTTAAAAAACCATAAATTTCGAACTAGGTTAAAATAGGATTAGTTTGAATAAAGATTAATTTTCGCAACACAATTCCATGTGGATTCGACCTCGCACTTGCAAAACGCTATATTGCAAACAATTCGTGCACTTGCGAGTATTATAATTTGCACAACAAGTTTTTGGCGCCGTTGCCGGGAAATTGTTTTGTTTGTGGAAATTGATTTTTGTTTGAATTGATTTTATTTTTCTACTAGTTTAGTTAGATTTTTGTTTTGTAAATTTGATGTTTTGTTTCTATTTTATGTTCTAAAAAAAAAAAGAGAAAAAAAAATGTATAGAAAATTGTTTGTGTTTCTAGTTCTGTTTCTGCAGCTGCTGCACTTTTTGAGTGCCCTGTATAATCGATCGATCTAACCAAAAGTCGATCGATCGAAAATAAATCGATCGATTTAACATTCGCTCGATCGAAAATCAATCGATCGAACTTAATTTCGATTGAGCGAATGTCTGAAGTCAACAGGAAACCGGAAGCAGCTAAGTAAAAAAAAAAAAAAAAAAATCAGTTTGTTTTTAGTTTATTTTGTTAATATTTTGATTCTGTTTTACCTTATTTTTTTGTTTGTTTTTTTTTGTTAGTTTATTTTAACTTCAAAAAAAAAAAAAAAAAACAAAAACAAAAACGCTTGGTTCATTTCTTTTGTGGGATATTTGCATGCTATAGGGTACAAGTGAAACGTGGATTTTTATTTTGATAATTATAGTGATTTTTCTGCACAACATGCTTCGCCTAGTGGTAGGACACCCACTCCAACCAACTACCCTTACAATTTCTACCCACATGAACCATGTTCATATTGCTCTGATCATTATCATAGTGCTAGTAATTGTCCATTGTAGGGACAATTCTACAATCTTTCTTATGAGCAAATGAACACCAATTTCTCCAGCTTGGGATTTGATTCAAATTCCAATTTTCACAACCCGGACTGGAGCGACCATCCTGATTTCTCGTGGCAAGCTCAAGCCATGGGAAATTGTGCTCCCCAATTTCAAGAACTGCACCATCCTGATTATCCGCAGTTCGACAACCAATCTTCTCATCCTTCATCCTACAATTATCTAGCTTCTTCGTCACAGTCCACTTTGGAAGACACTCTCAAGGTCTTCATGGAGCTCACAGGCCAAGCTATTAGTGACGTGAAGAATACTGTTATGGAAAACACTCAGGCGATTGCCAGGATAGAAGGACAGTTTGAATATGTGGTTACTGAAGTCACAAGAAGAGAGGAAGAAGAGTTTCAAAGTCTGTTGATGGCTACATGGCACTACATGATTGATGAGAATGATTTCAGCAATTCTTATCATGAGCATGTCCCCACCATCACCATATTTGAGAGTGAGGAAATTGTGGATAGCAACTAAGAGGAAGAAAAAGATGAGCACCTAGAGCAAGCAGCGCCCCCGTCTAATCCAAAGCCGTCCAACGACAAGAAAATGAGTACTAAAGCTCATTCCTTCATCACCATCCCTCTTGAGACATTTCATGAGCCCCAAGTTTCAATTCTTAAATGTCTTAAAGAGTCATCTTATGCCAAAACTGTCAAGGATCTATGCACACAACCGTGCAAATCTAGGAACCATCGTCTTAAGAAGATCCTTCGAAGCAAGCAAGTGGGCTACATGAGATGGCGAAACATTCCACCAAAGGGATATCAAATTCTAAAGAAGAAATGGTGGAAGGGATTGGTTGGACATCCACATGATCGGGGAAGGCGCTATCAATTTTCTTTTCCCTTTTTACTTTCTGTACATTTAATTTCTTTCATTTTTCATTTAATTTCTTGTTATTTTATTTTTGTTTCTGACAGCAATTAACCTTTTGATGTTTGTTTCTATGAGAAAATGTTGTTGTTAGTTTTGTTGACAGGTGTTTGGTGTTTAAGTTTGGGGGACGCCTTGACCTTTTTCACACCTTGATGTTTCCTTACTTCTGGTAATGTATTTCTACACTACACATTGAGGACAATGTGTAATTCAAGTTTGGGGGTATGAAAAAACACTTTGTCTGTTTGTTAGTTTATTTATTTTTTCTGTTTGTTTAGTTATTTTTAATTGTCTTTTTGTTCTTAAAAAAATAAAAAATAAAAAATAAAATAAATATAAAAAATTGTTGTCAAGTTTGAGTTAAATCGTAACTGTGGTTTGCATTTCATTGGCTTGCTTAAAGTTTTGAACACATCATGTCATTAGGAATTTGAGTCTTTTGACTTATTTTTTGGCTAGGGAGACTTCACTTGTTTGAGTTGAATTATCACGAGCACATTAGCATGTAATTTGTGGGGTATGAATTTGTGCTTAATTGTGTATTTTGAGAATTGTTGGATGACCTATTGATAAATAACCTTGGCTTGCAAGATATTTAAAAAAAAAAAGAAAAAAAAAAAGATCATTTTGAGCTTTTCACTGAGTAACCGGACCTCTTGCCTCACTAAGCATTGAGTGTTCGCGTCAAAAGGTGAGAATTTCAATTTGGTTAATTGTATGGCTAGTTTGGCTTCGTAGCCTTTTTGACTTGAGTAATTAAGCCCTTAGGGATGTTTCTACATCTAGTGCCCTAAGACCATCTGATTCGGGAGCCATTGGCCCAACACTAGTTACATGGATCAACTAGAAAGCTTAAGGGAGCCGAGCATTGCACAGCCTACACAAAAACAAAAAAACAAAAACAAAAAAATATATATAAAATAAAATAATTTGCATATCTTGCCTTGGTTGTTTCATTTGATAGGGAGTCCAATGATTTTTGAGGTACTTATCTTGAGATTAAAATGAAACCTCATGATTGCATGTTAATTTCACTCTACACTTTTGAGAAAATGTGATGTCTTAATTGTCTATTTATGAGTGATTTGATGTTGGATCCCCTGTTGATGTTGATGATGGGGTTTGTCTTTTTAGGCATGTCAATGACGTATGAACCATGGTTTGCGTAAAAATTCTTTCTTATTGACAACATAGTGTTTCAATGTTTGTGGGTATCATTTCTGGCAAACCCTCACGAGACTTCACTCGTCCACTAGGGAGTCCTAGGGGTTTAAAAGGCTTGTTGCATACGCTAAATGCAATCGTGTCTCCCACGAAAGAGGACTTACGTTTCATGCTTTGATTTTGTTTTTCATTTTGTTTTGCTAAAGGACTAGAAAAATGTAAGTTTAGGGGTATTTGATGAGTGCCAAAAAGTGTATATTTGGACACCTTAATTTACATTAGTTAAACCTTTAGCTTTATTATTTTCTGATATTTTGGTTAGTTTTGGTGTTTTTGCGTTTTTGCAGGACATTAAGAGAAAAATGGTAATTTTCAAGTGAAAATACATAAAAAGCTGGAAATTCAGAATTGCTGGGAAGTCGATCGATCGATCGAATCTCAAGTCGATCGATCGATTATAAAATCGATCGATCTAATTTATGCGGAGCTGGAATTTCAGAAACCCTAGCTAACTTTATAAATACCATTCTTTTCTCATTTTTGAGGGGGAGAGGCCGCTTGGGAGCGCCCTAGGCGCCGTTCTCACTGTAGTTTAGGGCTTTTGGGTTGATTTTGACCTAGAACTTCAATTCTTTGTAAGTTTCTTGATTTTTAATGCATTCTTGTTGTTTATTTATGCTTTCTTTAGTTATGTGTAGCTGAAATTTCGTCTAGGATTGAGGATGAAACCTCACCATTGAAGAGAAACTGAGTTTCCATGCTTGTTTATGCTATTTGAGTTTATGGGTTTTGATTTCTCGTTGTTCTACTTCAATTATTGAGATTATTGTCGGATATCTCTTGTGATTTCCGGATACAAGTGATGATTTGATATAGTTTCATTTTATTGATGGCTTGGGTTTTCATTTATCAAAATGTTGGATATTCGTTGTGTTTCATTCCATGGATACATTTGACGATTTAGTCAAAACTAGATATTTTTTGTAATTTGTGCAAGTATGAATTCATCGAATGATTTAAATAACTTTTGAAGCAAAGTAGAGCATACCTAAGATTTGTATGAGAGAATTCGAAAAATGTGTGATGAGCATGAGACTATGTTGTTGTGATTTGGTGGGTGTGGATTCCAAAACCCTAGACCCCTTTATTTTCATTATTTTTGTTTATGTTTTCTTTTGTTAAAAATTACTAAATTTGGAACTAGGTTAAAATATGATTAGTTTGAATAGAGATTAATTTTCGCAACACAATTCCCTGTGGATTCGACCTCGCACTTGCAAAACGCTATATTGCAAACGATTCATGCACTTGCGAGTATTATAATTTGCACAACAACAGTACTAGTATGATTGTTCACTAAGGGTCCGAGTTAGACATAGTAGAAGTCTTATGTGCGTTAATACCCTCCCGCAAATTCAGCGGGGGAGAACAGACGTTGAGCTTGAAACATAGTAGATGAAATCTTTTGGAGACTAGAGGCTTGGTAAGTACATCGGCCAGCTGGTCAAAACTTGGAATGAAGAGGATTTCCAATGACTTGGCAGCAACTATTTCCCGAACGAAGTGGAAATCAATTTCCCAATCCTTGGTACGTGCATGAAAAATGAGATTGACTGATAGATAGGTCGCACCAATGTTATCACACCATAGTTTTAGTGGAGAAGGCAATTTTATTCCAAGATCCCGCAGTAGAGATTGTATCCAAACTAATTCAGCTGCAGTGTTCACCACAGACTTGTATTCCGCTTCTATTGATGAACGTGAGACTGTGGGCTGCTTCCTAGGACTCCATGAAATGATATTCGAGCCAAGGAAAACACAATAAGCCTCTGTAGAGTGTCGGCCATCAAGACAACTTGCCCAATATGCATCGAAGAAGGCTTGAAGGGATGTTGAAGGAGTCTTGTGCAGTACCAATCCGTGAGATATTGTGTGCTTGAGATACGAAAGGATCCTCTTGACAGCTGGCCAATGGACTTTAGTTGGTCTACACATGAATTGGCAGACACGATTTACAACAAATGCTAAATCTGGGCGAGTGAGGGACAAGTATTGGAGTGAGCCAACCGTGCTACGGTATAGAGATGGGTCTTCCATAGGGTCACGCATTGTAACGCCCAAGGAAAAAATAAATTACTTAAAATAAAAAGGTATTGACATGTTATTTAAATAAAAGTTTAGCTAATGCATATACATGTATATATCTTTTGATAAACGTTAATATACACGTGTGAATACTAGACTTAGTTAATTTACATATATAGGTGTGTTTATTAATTCATGTATGAGGTGCTAACTATAAAGTATGATATATATATATATATATATATATATATATATATATATATATATAAGTGTGACACCTGGATGCTAAGGAGCATAGACATGTTGAAGTTAGTCTTTGAGCAACTTGTATCACTGTGTATGTAGACTCAGTGTGAGCACCAACTATTAAGGTATTTTATGTAAGAGAATCATCATCATAGACACAACAAAACTTAGCTTAAGTAGAATCAAACCCAGCCCATGCAATAGACACGGCAGGAGCATGAACCAGAATTAGTTAGTGAAGAATACAAGAGGTAGCCGACTTGGAGTTACTGAGTGAACAATGGGCATAACGTGTAGCAGACTTTTGTTAAATGCTAATCATTGTTAAACATGATATTTTAGGGTTGATTCATGAATCTAAAATCACGTATGCGAAGTTTTGTTATGTTAGAACCATAAATTAGACAGTTAGTTGAGTTAGTTGTGATTTAAATTATGGTTAGAAGGGATAAGAGATATTTAGGAAAACTAATGATGATTTTTCTATCCTTTGAAGCCGTCACCAAAACACCTATGTCCCCCCTGTCCATGGATGATTATGTTTGTATTAATCTAAACCATTCAAGTTATCTATAACAAAGGAAGTAAGCTTCGACCATTTTTAGAAAAACCAGGAACCGGAACTCCTTCCTTTTGTGACAGAATTTCTGCAACTCTCCATTTCTCTTTGTCAACAGAGAAAACCAGAGAAGCAATCTTTTTTCTCTTTATCTCACCATCAAACAGAATTCAGAAATGATCCAGAAAAAGACACTCTAATCTTTCTGTTTTGCATCATAGAATATTTCTCTCATCTTTCCTCTTTTATTCGATCACTAGAGCCTCCCAAGTTCGGTTGACAACAGAGAAGAAGAAATAAGTGCAGCACTTATTTCATTCAAGATGAAATCGGTAAGCTTCCTAAAACAGAAAATCAACATGATATGTATATGTAGATAAATGACTAGATGAAAGAGTGATATGTATGCTTTGTTATATATATATAGCATGTTTGGAAAGAAAAGGAAATGATGGTGTGTGTGTTGTGATAAAATAGAACAGGGGTGCTAAAAACCGAAACATGTGCGTGAGTGACTTGAAAAATGTGTGCATGTATAGTGAGTAAGTAGGTCTGTTTTTAGGGCTGAAACGTGTACCGTTAGTGCATGATTAAATGATATGTTTGTGTGTGTTTGGTGTTTGTCAAAGGGACGTGTGTATTGGGCTCATGGAGGGTGGAAAACTGGGAAGTGGATTAAAAGGTATTAGAAGCGAAACCTCTGTGTGTGTACTGTGAGTGTTCGGTAAAAACGTGTAAGTGTGTGTGAGTTGGAAAGTATGTTAGAGTGAGATGTGTGTGTTATAGAAACGTGTGTAGTGTGCTAAAATAGAAACGTGTAGTGTGCTAAAACAGAAACGTGTAGGTGCTGTGATAAAACAAAAACAGGTGTGCATGTGAAGTGAACAAGTGGGCCTGTTTTTGGGTGAACGTATGCTATTGGTGTTTGACAAATTGTGTGAGTGTGTATTGGGAGATAAAATGATATGTGAGTGTGTTTAGTGTTCGACATAAGAGGTGAACGTGTGTGAGTATGAGTGGTAGTGAGTGAATTGGTGAAAGTGTACAAAAATGAGTAGAAAACTGTGAAATGAGTGTGTTCACATGTTGCACATTTAGGCTCTAAATTTTTATGTAAATAAATATGTATATATGTTACTGTAATGTGTTGTTATATATATATGTACATACGAGTACGGTAATTTGTAGAGTTATATATGTATGTGTATATATATATATATGCCTATTCACATGTGTGCCAAAAACAAGAAAGGTATGTTCAGAATATATTTTAAAAAGGGAATATATTTAATTGGATATATATATATATATATATATATATATATATATATATCCTTATCTATTGGTGTAAAAAGATAAGGATAAAGTTGTAAATATAAAATGTAGCTATTGTAATATCAAAACAAATAATGGCTCCATTTAACAAAGAACTAGAAGAGATAGTGGTAAATAATAATGTTCTTAGCACTATTTGCTAATCTAGTATTTCAAGAATATAATCCTGCAGTTGATATTTTTGTGGACCCCGTTGAAGCAAAAGACTGTAAGTATAAATTACTTACTAAGGGTAGTACTTTCAATAGTGTTATGTTTATGTTTTATTTTAGGGATAATTGCACCGTTGGTCCCTGTGGTATACCATAATTATTTTTCACTCCCTATGGTTTAAAAAGTTCATGGGAGGTCCTTCTGATATTCAATAATTACAAATCGATCCCTAGCGTCAAATTCTGTTAAAATTTTTAACAGATTATGCCAAATGCCACGTCAGCGCCACGTGTCGTCATCTTATTGGTAACACGTGGCGCTGACATGTCTAATCTTAATAAAATAATATAAATTTATTAAAAAATAAATAAAAATACTTATTTTTTTAAAAAAAAAAAACAAAAAAAAAAAAGAAAAAAACAAAAATGGGGAAAGGGGGTGGCCGCGCGCCACCCCCAGGCCATTGGGGGTGGCCCGATGGCCACCCCCGGCCACTGGGGGTGGCCATGCGCCACCCCCAGAGGCCGCCTGGGGTGGCGCACAGCCACCCCAAGGCCATTGGGGGTGGCCTTCGGGCCACCCCTAGTAGATGGCCACCCACAGAGGCCACCTGGGGTGGCCGCGCGCCACCCCTTCAGCTTTTTTTTTTTTTGCTTTTTTTTTTTGAATTTTTTTTATAAAAAAATAAGTATTTTTATTTATTTTTTAATAAATTTATATTTTTTTTATTACGGTAGACACGTTTTGCCATCTTATTGGCGACACGTGGTGCTGACGTGGCATTTGATGGAATATGTTAAAAAATTTAACAGAATTTGACGCCAGGGATCGATTTGTAATTATTGCATATCACGAGGACCTCCCATGAACTTTTTAAACCATAGGGAGTGAAAAATAATTATGGTATACCACAGGGACCAACGGTGCAATTATCCCTTTATTTTAATTGGATGCGTGTGAATGATTATTGCATACTGTGAATAATCAACCTATTAATATTGGGAGCCATGTTTCCCAAAGGTTCAGGATGGGATTAATGCCTGAACCAAAAACCCTAACAATTCATATTGATTGGAACGTCTCTCAAAGTGCTAGGAGAGTAACACAGAACGTACTCTGCTAGTGCGAAAATAAGCTAATAAAACATAATGTCGGAGGTACGTCTCCGAGATAGACGATAATCGAGTGACGGCTCTAAACGAGTGGAGTGCAATGACTATATTGAACTGTTTAAAACTTTGCATAGAAAACTGTCATCTCATCATTATGTTATCTCTATCCATAAATAGCGCATAATCCATTGATATTATTGGATGACAGTTAGCTCACTTATGTAAATATGGGGTTGCGGTTACAACCACCATCTCATAGATGAATGTGCACGTACTGATACTAATGAGTACCAGGATTATCAGGATCCTTGTGATGATCCTGATTTCATAGATGAGACTGTCTAGTGTCTCCCATTTTGTGATGGACTTGCTGAATAGTCTATCTTTTATGCTAATTTTAGGACTTTCTTTATGCACTTCCTAATTAACTTATGTTGTATTTTATGGTTTGTAATATGACAATACTTATGTAGGATTCGTGTCGTATGTGGCTCTTATGTTATCGCTTTTGTGTGTAATTATTTGTAAGATTCTTTTATTATTTTAATGCAATTTGAGGTATTATCAAAGCTCTAAATGTGTTGAAAGGGAATTGTCCCTGTTGGTTTAAAAGAAAAAAAAGAAAAAAAAAAAAAGAAAAAGAAAAAAAGAAAAAAGAGAAGATATTCAGAATTTTCACTGCAAGAGTTATCGTCTTAAACATCAGGGAGTGTCTGTAATTTCATCACCCCAAGCCTGATGATGAGGACTGATTTTTTTTTTTCTATTACTTATTATTGTTTTTTTTTTTAACAATTTTAATTTGTGAGGACATTTTGTGTAATTCTTAAACACTTATGTTTTTATTAATACTCTATTTACCCTTTGTCATTGTGTGACAAAAAGGGGGAGTAGTTTTTGGTTTTTAGACCAGGAATATATTTCCAAACCGGTCAAGTGTTTTTGTCCCAGAATGACCAAAGTGAGAGTTTGTTAATATTTTATGTTTGCTATATTCTGGATAACAAAATACACTTTATGTAATGGTTGCAAATTAACAGGATGGTCGGTTCTCAATTCAAAATCTTCATGTATTCAGACAGTGTTCAAATCAAAACATGTGACAGATCAAAAGCTTCTAAAAGATGTCCATGAAGAATTCCTTGCAAATTCCAAGCCAAATCAACCGGTTCCTATGCAACCGTCCGGACGAGCCTTTGAAGGCATCCAAATGCCCCGTAGTGTCTAGCAAATTACGTTGAAGACGTCCAGATGACAGAGCAACACCGTCCGAACGCTAGGCCAATCATTGTTCAACAAGGAGTTGGATTTCAAAAGTCGACACTGTTAGGGAAGTCTCTGCAAGCCGTCCGGACACTGTCTAGCATTTCAAAATATTCCAATGTTCTGTTCGAACGCAGAAAAGAGTTATAGCGAAGACCGTCCGGACGCCCGGCCAAGTCATCCGGACGTGGACCTGATAAGGATAGAATTGCGCCGTTTCTGAAAGGCAATCGCAGAAGACCATCCAAACGTGGCTAACTTCTGTCCGGACGCTCGACAGCCAGAGTCTGAATCTTAGCAGATTTAGGTTTTTCTGTAAGCCTATAAATAGAGGGCCCTAGGCTTGTCAAAGATCCTTAGTTGTACAGAATTCGGTATTGAATTCTCTTCGCTTTGAGAGGGTGTTTAGGGAGAATCAAAGATCCACTAGCTCTCAAGCCGTTTTCGGTGTGTGCTCAACAGTTCGTGTGAAGTCTATCTTAGGGGTCGGCCTTAAGGTAATTGAATCCATCAAAAACCCATTCAGGTAGGACATCTAGTTGGGAAGCGTTCACGATAGGCTTCGTGTCAGAGTTAAATGTATGACTACTGCATAAGGGTATGTGAGTACGAGTGTCTTGTAACTAGCTTTGTTTTTGGATAGTGGACTCCTAGAGCCCCCTATTTATAGGCTTAAAGAAACCTTAAAAACTGCTGAAAATCGGACTCTGTCTGTTGAGCGTCCGGACGGAAGTTTGCCACATCTGGATGGCTTTCTGGGATATCCTTCAGAAACAGCGCAATTCTATCCTTATCAGGTTTGCGTCCAGACGGCTTGACCGAGCGCCCGGACTATCTTCACCGAAATCCTTTCAGCGTTCGAACAGAAATCTGGAGTTATCTGAATTACTGGATATCGTCCGGACGTATTGCCAAGACGTCCGGACGTCTTGCAGAGACTGGACATCGTCCGGACGTGTTGCCTTGTCGTCCGGACGGATTGCAGAAACTTCCCAAACAGTGTCGACTTCTGAGAACAAACTCCTTGTTGAATACTGATTGACTGAGCGTCCGGACGGTGTTGCTCTGATGTCCGGGCGTCTTCAATGTTTATCTGTAAGATACTGCGGGGCGTCCAGACGCCTTCAAAGGCACGTCCGAACGGTTGCACAGGAACCGGTTGATTTGTCTTGGTTTTTGCAATGGACACTCCATGGGTATCTTCTAGAAGCTTGTGAACAGTAAATGTCTCTGTGTATGAAGATTCCAATTTAGAAACCGACTGTCAAATATCTGAAGATTGGAAAAACCGACTGTCCTGCAACCATTACATAAAGTGTTTTTGTTTTAACCAGAATGTAGCCAATAAAAATACTAACACTAGGTTTGGTTGCCCCGAAATAGTTTTTCTCTTCACAGAGTTTCCACTTCGTAACAAATATCTTATCTTATTTAAATTCTGCATTTAATATATTTTGTTGCATACAAACACACACACTTGGTTAAATTAGAAGTCAATATTTATTTTCACTGGTCATGACCAATCATCGCAACGGTGACGACCTTCTCCAGCAACGCCGCTTGAAGGGGAGGGGTTCTTTTAAGAGCCGAATTCATGGAGTATACAAGCCGGCGTTATCTGGATTTGATCGCTAACTTATACTACAGTAACAACTTCTATAATGATGTCGTTTGTGAGAGAGGTTATTTTGAGAGCCGATTACCAGCGATGCATCAAGCGATCAAAGGCACGATCACAACAGGAACTATATCAAGAGTAATTGCAAGTGATACGTGAACTCTTGGACAATCTCATGCTAGTAGTGAGAAAAGCCATTCAATTTCACCGTATCTCGAGGGCTAAATTCCTGGAGTTCCAATAGGAGACGCAACAAGCATTACACAACATAGGAGATGCTATCATTAGATTGACGGGAAAACCTTATGTAGACAAGTTCCTTGATGATGATGTAAGTTGCATTCGACTTGTTCGTAACCGTATTTATGACTCTCTAAATAGGCAATTTGTCTATGAAGAGAATATTAATTATGGTGAAAAAGATGTCGAGGCCATTAATTTGGTTGGAAAAGTGGAGTTGCTGTCAAATAAACAATATGTGCAGCCACTATCATTGGTTCCAACTATTGCACTTGTGGAACATCCACTACAAGTGCAACTCATCACGAATTTCTGATGCAGGACTGAATTTGCCCATATTTTCAATGAAAATGAAAAGTAGGAAAAAGGTCAAAAATAATATTGGAGCAACGCCTTTTAATTAGAATTTTACATGTTCTCAGACAATGGAAATACCAAATGAAAGAATTGATCGTCAATTTGGGATTTTATTTTATTTTTTTCTTATTTACAATTAAGACTTTCTTTCCTTGTCTTACTATGATTATGTTTACTTTCATTACTAGGAATATGTTTACTTTCTCTACAAGTATTCCATTTCCTTACTAGGATTATGTTTACTTTTACTACTAGGAATATGTATGCTTTCTGTACAAGTATTTATCTACTATTTATACGTGAGTTTGCAATGTAATTAAGAAAAAAAAAAAAAGAAAAAAGAAAAATCTCTGAAATATTATTAATCAAACTTGAGAATTTTTCAATACTCTAAAAAGTTTATTGTTCTTTTAAGCTTATGAGCTTGTTTTATCTTTTGATTAGAAGATACAAACGCTTATAATTGTTGTTACTAAGTCTTCTCCTAAGTCAAAGATTGCTGTTGTACTTCGGAGATCTTACTTGTATAAAGCATCACTATTCTATCCTAGCTATCCAACTCCTGCAAATGAAGCTTTTTCCTTTCAATATCCAATATCTTTTGATAGTTTGATAGTGTTGTAGTCTATCTAAAAGGACGGAAAAACTTAACAGATGAGCTAACTTGTCACAGTTTGATAGTTTGTGGAAGTCAAATGTCACTTTTTGAACTTTGGAAGTTGAAACGTAAAAGTTGTCGTACTTCGAGAGGGTAAAATGTATTTTTCCCTATAAATTAATTGGAGTTTAGGGCACTAACTTCAACAATTTAGTGTACTATCCTTAACAAAAAGTTTAGAAAAAAAAAAAAAAAAAAAGAAGAAGAAGAAGAAGAAGAGGATAAAATCCAATCGATTAAAATTTGATAAGACTTGTGCTTTCCTAATTTCAGAATGTCCATCAATATATATGTCTATTTCTTAAATGGTTTAATTTTCATGAAATAGTCTTGCTTGTTATTTAAAAGGTCCAATAGGGTATGATCTCTGGACCTTCTTGCTGTGAGATATTCCCCAGTGCATAAGCATGTTCATGAGGAACACTCTCCACAACCTCATGACCTTTCTATATTTTGATACATTCAAAACACAGAGATACGTCATGGTTGCAGCTGAGTGGCCATTCACCAATATCTAGACCCTATTTTAAGTTGGTAAAGGCGGCCTATTTAATCTATCTGTTTTTCTTTCTTTCGCTTTTCTCCTCCATCGAATTTCTGCTCTAACCAGACAAAATCATTTTACGTTAAATCCTTATAACTATTTTCTTACAAAAATATGCGCATTCTAATTAGAAATGCGAAGAACTTTGCAACCAGACCAAACATGGATAAATCTCAAGAGCCAGTGAGCTTCAACAGTAAATATATGACTCCAATTGCTCGTCTAAAGGGCAAATCTGGTTAAGAGTAGGTGGAACAACGTCTAGTGAGTCTTCTCATTCCACTCCCATACAACTGAACTAATGTGTTGATATGCTCATTAGCTCTGTTTTTTTTGTTTTTTCTTTTATTAATAAAGAAATGTTATTTAGTATTCTCTCATCATTCTCCATAATTTCTTATTGAAAATCAACCAAATCTGTAAGACTCACATGAGTGATGGTGTGAGATTTATAGATCAAATGGTTGATTTTAAAAAAGGGAAGATGAGAAGAAAGATGGAAGAATACTAAATAACAAGTCTTTTTTTAATAAATACTAATCCAAGGGCAACCTAGTTGTATTGGAGTGGGATAGGAGATGATGGTGCTCTCTTTATAAAGCGAATGCCTGATTTTATATGCGATAAGAGTAACATTATTGTCATTACCGTGCACAACAATGGTGAATAATATGAATCGAAAAGAAATAGAGCAAGAGAAATTAAGATACAGATTTATGTGGTTCGGCAATGTGTCTACGTCCACAAGAGTGCGGCTATTTTCAATCATTATTTAAGGTTATAGCATAACATATTTATAACAAAACCTATTGTACAGACATATACGGAAAACCTAAAATACGTCGCGATGCTCCGTCAAGTAGCCACTATATTGATACTTTCGTATTACTCTTTATGCTCAAAAAAAAAAATGAGACACGTGTTTCAACAATTATATACTCATCTCTTATCTCCTTCTTATATCATTGGGCTAATATAACAGTACCAACCTTTTGATCGGTCTTTATTATAAGAGAAAAAAAAAATTAATAACTAATAAACAGCACTAGCAGATCAGTCTAATAAAATAAGAATGAGATAAAAATAAATATTTAGAAGAAACCATGAGAATGATACAACGATAGCTAGGTTTGCTCAATCATTGGTGTGCACACAAAGAAGTATTCATTCAGGAGTCTTGCGAAAGGTCAATCAGATATATATATATATATATATATATATATATATATATATATATATATATGCAAGTTGCCCGGCCGTACAACCTTTCTCTCCAAATATCCTGCCCACCAGTTGAGAAAGCTGTCATGAATAATTTCTTGAATATGACAATTTAGGAAAAAGGTACGACGACCTGATAAAGATTTTATATTCTAGTCTTTGGACAAATAATAATAATAATAATAATAATAATAATAATAACACCATTAATTATAAGTAGACTGCTGCTAGGTATATATCTAACTGTCAAATATATATATATACAAATTAATAGCCAAATATATATAAAAACTTATTGTAGTTAAATATTGAACTCCCTCAAATTAACAAAAGAATATCCCATGGCATCCTTGCTAGAAGGGCCTGCAGGAAAGCATGCAGATTATTGTTTCTAGTATTGCTTAACACTGTCTGCCAGAAGTGTTTATGAATTACGATCATCATCGATCACTCAATTTTCTCCTGAAATTCTCTGCAAGTAGTGCTTCTTATTTAGTCATCCTTCATTTCTCGAGTGAATTTTGTTCGTTGAAAACCTTGTTACTAATGGCACAAAAAGTTTTCCAAGAATGCATAGCATAGGCCAGGTGGCATGATACAGGCCAAAATGCACCCATATATAATAGAATAAACTTGACTTCCAATTTTATTTTAATTTTTTTTTCTAAAGGGGCAAAATCTAGATATTAAGTTAATAGACCAAAATGGATGTGGGCTCATATGGATATATAGACATTTGGTGCAAATGCATTCATGCATATGTTATATGTAGAGAGAGAGAGAGAGAGAGAGAGAGTTGAAAGGGAGCTTCTTAAGACTCTCATCTCTAACCTACCTGCAATCCTATTACAGATGGTATAGTTCTCCACCTCTTTAATTAAATGGGTCAAATTATGATTGATTGATTGACCTATATAATTTTATACGTATCCTTCTATACAATCCAAATCCAATACACAAACACGAATTGTCATCCCTAATACTAGCTATGTCACTTTGCTCTCTCTCTCCCTCTCTCACACATGAAACAAGAAAGACAAAAGAAGCCACCGACTCAAACCTGTTATATCTTACGTTATAAACGGCTATATGACTATCTAAAGGGATGATAAAGCTACCTCTCTCTCTCTCTCACACACACACACACATAAACATGCATACACGTACATATATAGAGAAGCTGAATGATGAGTAATGAAATTTTTCAAGAGAATTCCCCAAATCCTCCATTTTTAGAGAATATATATTTATACTTTGTTATAGCGAATCCTTGGTTACAGCAAATTAAATCCAATCTTTGAGGAAAATTCCATATAGCAATCCTAAGTTCAAGGAGACTATATATATATATATATTTAAATCCAATCTTTGAGGAAAATTCCATATAGCAATCCTAAGTTCAAGGAGACTATATATATATATATATATATACTTTTTCAGAGAAAAAAAATCTATTATATAAATCCCATTTTTAACAATAATAGGGATCGATCAATAATATTATAGAAAATATATGATATATATACACGTCTCCACTAGCAGCTGGTGGCTTTAATTGTATGCACCCTCCCTAAAACGAAAAAGCATCTTTTCCAAATGGGCTACAAGATTGAGAAAGACTCTTTTTTTTTTTTTTTTTTTTTTTTTGGGTGGTTTTCGGATAATCAAGATTTATCGTCATAGATTTCATAACAAGCCAAAAAGTCCAGAAAATGAATCCTAGAAAGTATAAAAAAGACAAAACCTTATAAATACAAACTGCCCTTATCCTTTTGCTACTAATACTATATATGTACGTATATGTGCAAGCTGGGAAGCCATAGTACTACTACTGGGGCTCACAGGAAGCTGAGTTACATAAATACATATATATATATATATATATATATATATATATGAGCTATTGAGCTCCATTGTCATCCGGTCGGCACTAAAAAACATATCTACTTCATCATTTGGGGACCAGGGAAAATCGATTTGAACCACTAATTTTGCTTTAGTACTTTTCTAACCACATTTTCCACAAGCTATACATGCCCGGCCTCTTAGATAAACTTGAACAAACTAATTACAAATTTAATCATTAATTTAATTAATATTCTTCAAACAGACCCATCCAACACTTAAAATATTTAAGAGAAAGTAAATAATAAAAATAAAATTTAAACTCAAAACTTACTTATTATGTTAAATTACCTCTTATTATTTTATCAGATTGGAACAAGAACTTGTGCTCATATGCCCTCATGGTTTGTAGTACTTGTCTTTCCAAGTGTAAATAAGCCATCTTTGTTGATTCCTAGCTCAAAGATTATTTAGCGCAACTTAAAAACTCTTTTTAAAGAAGGAAAAATCAGGATAATTAATCAAACACCAACCCTTTAGACAATTATATACAAGTGGCCAAGGAGTAACTTTTTTTTTTTTTTTTTTTTTGGGTTGAATCCCTAGATATTATTAGATGTTAAGAAAGCAAAAGATAATACAAAAGAGACAAAATAAGTTCGATAATATAAATACAAAGCATATGCAATTAATTAACGTACACAAAGCAGCTTACTCAAATTCAGAGCTAGCTAGCCTTCTAATTAAGCACATCCACTTGAGGAGATGGAGTCATAGAAGACACTGGCCGGCAACAACCCCGACAAGCTCTCAATCATCTGGGGCGTGAAAACATCATCCAACGGCTCGAACTGGGGCGGCTCGCGACTGGGGTCCACTACAGGCACCTCACGTGAATGATCATCGTCGTCACCACCAATATTCTTCTTCTTCATCATCGTCGGATGATCAGAGACCGACTGATGGCCGACGACGTCGCCGCCGTCGGAGCCGTGGAACTTGGTGGGGTCCGGGAATTCGGCGTCCTGGCCGGTGAGCTCTTGGACCAGGCCCTTGAATTGCGAGGCGCTGGTCTTGACCTTCATGGGGTTGGATATGTAGACGACCTTGATGGGGTTGTTTTTCTTGGATTTGGTCTTTTTGGCTGCTGCTTTTCTTTGGTGCACTCTCGCCTCCAGTAGGCTGCTATTGTCCATGGCCGGCGGCTGGCTAAAGGTTAAAAACTGTACGGCTTGAGCTGGAGAGGATAATGTTGTGCTGTATTTCTCGCACGCACGCACGAGAGATCGAGAAGATGATGATTGGTGTGGGGAAGCTCGATCGGCAGCGGCAAAAGGGAGAGGTTTCTGGGATGAGAGAAAATGGTGCGACGTGTGACTTTTGAGAGGGATAAAATGAGAGAAATTTTTAATGAAGGAAACACAAATAATTGAAAGCGCTTGTATGGTTGTGTTAATGGAGCAAATATGGAAACTAAAATTTTGCGCTGCGCTTTTTAAGCGCCGCCGCCAAGGCGCGTCCCGCTCACTTTTCGAGGAATTTTTACCATTTACCACTTTGGTTGTACATTTTGAAACTCGAGCTTTTAAATTTAAGACCACCATCTGCCTTTTCTTTTCTAATTAATAACATAAAAATACAAGTATTGTCTTAAAATCATAATTGTCAAAAAAAAATAATAATAATAATAAAAAAAAAAAAAACAAAAAAAAAAAACAGCATTCATTATAGGACTTAACCATTGTTGGGTTGTCACCTAACAACAATAATGACAATACGACTAGTAACTTTTTATATGTTTCACGAGTTTTGATATAAATTTAATATAAAATTATTAAATTTAAAAGCCATCACAAAGCATCCTCCAAGTAATGCTAAGAATTTTTGTATTCTCTTAAAATTGATATGATTTTTAAAAATTATCATTTGATCAAAATTTAATAGTGTTTAATTTCAAATTTTATGATAATTTTAAGAGTTATATTAATTTTAAATATTAAAAGAGAATAAAAAAAAAATAATTCCTAACATTATTCTTATTAGTAACTACCTATAAGTAACTGGATCATATCCGGACATGGTTCGAATGTCTTTCATAACTATTAATAACCAATCTCTTGGGCCTTTGCGAACATGGTGTCCAAGCTTCTATTGACATTTATTTTTTGTATTATTTTGTCCTTTTTAAAGGTTTTTATTTTATAATTATTTGAGGATTAGAATTATATTATTATTCTATTTCTATTATTTATTTAATAGAAAAATAGGCAAAGGTCTTAGATTTAAAATAATTTCATACTCGGATCTTGTAAGCCATCAAATTAATAACCGTAACCACGATTTTAATTTTAAAAAAGCACAAAAACACGAAAAGGTAGTAATTAACATGTTAATTCTCCAGTTAGAAAAGGATTTTGATACTCGTACGATGCACGCGCCAGAGGTGAGATGGAGTCTAACAAATTTTTTTTTGCTGTCAATGTATCACTCAGAAATAATTCTACCACGCGGCCATCTTCCCGGGTAGATGTCGTGACGTCATCGCCTTTCGACATGCTGCCGTCATTGGACTTAAAGTGGCCTAGGGAGTAGGGGCTGAGCAGGCTTCGTTTCGGCTTGGCTTCGAGACTGATCCGAGTTGGCTTACGGGGGACAATCCCATGCTCTTCACCTGCAACATAAAACCATGGTACCTCAGACCAACGGAAGAGTTTCTGTACACGTGGGAGAAGATAAGAAGATACGCATCATCTGCGTACGGAAATTTATCCATTTTGATCCTCTTAAATTATTTATTCAAATTTTTTTAATTATGAGAAATTATTTATAAAATTTACCTGACCGGATAAACAGTTAAACAACCTAATTTTTATTTAGTTAGATAAATCTCTAAAATGGTATCTCATAATCACATATTTAAATTTGAAAAATGTTAGATTTACAACACCAATACAACAACTGCATAACAACCCTTCACATAAGGGGTTGTTGTGATGATGTAAAGTAAGAATCAAATCTCTTTAAATTTTCTCAAATTTAAATAAACAATTTGAAAAGATTCTAATCCGAAATTTGTACTGCAGTTTGGACCACAGAATTAAAGTTTAACCACATCAATAAATTGTAATAATATTTCTTGTCTTTAGTAGTCGATTTTTTGGTTTACTTATTTAATGATCGATTGAGGAACGTATGGACCAAAGCTAGTCTCAAAGTCATCGAATGACCTATTTGATATTAACATTAAGCATACTTTAATGTCTTTTTATGACTCGATATACTTGTCGTATCACTTTCATTGATGACTTTGATTTTGTGGCATTCGTGCCTCGAGTCAAAAGGCTTTTATTTTTGGAAGCATTGTCCGCGTACATTCGTTCATAGTTTAAATTTTAAGTTGTTAAGACCTGTTGTTTTTGTGCTTTTTATTTTTTGTTGTAATCGGTTACGGTTGTATTTATATTAAAAAAAGAAAAGAAAGAGGTCTCTTTATGAGTTTTTTTATTAGGTTAAAATGGGAGAAGTAGGATTCTTTCTTTTAACAAACCTTTCTTTTTTGGTTTTTATTGTTTTTTATTCTACATGCACGTACGTACGTGCCATGTTGTATACAAGAGTAATTCATAATCCCATTTTGTGTTGTCGTCCGATAGTTTTAAAATTGATACGCTTTTTAAAATTATTGTTAAATCAAAATTTAATAATAATTTATCAAAAATTTAAAATTGATTATAAAAGCAACATCAATTTTAAAGAAATACAATATAAACATAAGAGTGATAAATAGCGTTACTCCATAAATAACTTATATTGGTAATTAAAAATTTTAAAGCCGAAATCCGGCTTGTTTGATAAACCTCTCTTTTCTCTTCTTTATCTAAAAAAGTCAAAATGTTAACAACCACTTTATTCACTTTTTATTAACAAAAAATCCAAAACTCATTTCACACTTATGTTAAGTCAACACACTTTTTTTAACCAAACACATAAAAAATCTCTCTTAAAGTTTATGAACACTATCAATTGCTTTTTCTCTATTAACATATCTCACAAACATGGCCTTTTATGAGTCAATTTCATTTGTTGAAACCTTAACCAATTCTAATTAGTGTTAGAAATTTTTTACACGACTGGTTAATCTGACACGATATTAATTAGTTAGAGTTGAGGGATCTGATCTGTTTAATAAAACGGGTCGAGTTAAGGTTGACCTATATAGTCTTATACACATTACTCGATACAACCCAACCCGACATGCGATATAAGGGCTCGTAATTTTTAACACAACCTGCAAACCGAACATAAAATTAAAGGGTTAGGGTTAAGGGGTCTAGCCCGTTTAATTAAATGGATCAAGTTATAGTTAACCTATATAATCTTATGTTCATGCCTCAATACAACCCAAATCCGACACATAAATACAAATTGCTACCCTTAACTCTTATACTACAAAAAAAAAAAAAAAAAAAAAAAAAAAAAATTGCACAACAATTGTAGAGGTAAGAGCTTTTTGGTGGACTTATATGTCTATATTTTTAATTTTTTGAAAGGAGGCAGGGTTTGGAGCTCAAATTGGGTAGACGTCACATTAATATTGTATCAAGCATATTTATCCACTCTTGATTCCCTCGTGATTTTGGTACAAAATTTCCATGGTTTTACGGTACTTTTACTTCATAATCTTGACTAATTCCAAAGAATGGAAATATCCACTAATTTCTCGAGTCCATATCCTCTTTATTCTAAACCTTTAGATCAGTCAACAATTCAGATTGAATATCCAAACATTGGAGGTACCCAGATGGCATGAACAAATTTCTCCATACCAATCCGATCAGGGGCGGAACTATATATAAAGAGGTTTTCAGTCCCTTCAAGTTTTAAAAAAAAGAAAAAAATACTCTTATAAATTTTTTTAAAATCAAAATCTTACACCCTTGATTTTCTTTTTTTTTAATTGGGAAAATTACACATACGTACCAATTAAGTCAATGTCCCTCCGATCTCTAAACTATCAAAAATGTTAATATTTCCCTTAAAGCCAACAAAAAGATAAAAATAATCTTAAAAAAGTTTCAATAAGACTAATTTATCCTTATAAATTCGACCAAAAAAAATAAAATTAAACTAAACTAAAAATTAAAAAAAAAATATATATATATATATGAAAAAAAAATACTCTTATAAATTTTTTTAAAATCAAAATCTTACACCCTTGATTTTCTTTTTTTTAATTGAGAAAATTACACATACGTACCAATTAAGTCAATGTCCCTCCGATCTCTAAACTATCAAAAATGTTAATATTTCTCTTAAAGCCAACAAAAAGATAAAAATAATCCTAAAAAAGTTTCAATAAGACAAATTTATCCTTATAAATTCGACAAAAATAAATAAAATTAAACTAAACTAAAACTTTATATATATATATATATGAAAAAAGTGAAGAAGAAAAAAATGGTTTTTTTATTTTTTTTGTTTTTATTTTCTTTAAAATAATTTTTAGTTTTTTTGTTTTTATATAACTTTAAGAAGGGTATTTTTGTCATAATGAGACAAATTGACATAATTTGATAGTTTAAGAGAAAATATTGACACAATTAATAATTAAAAGGACACATTAACAATTAGATAATAATTTAAAAAAGGTCTATATGCATACTTTTTTCTTTTTATTATTTTATCCTCCCATGTCTAAAATTCTAGTTCCGTCACCAATCCGATGATATATTAACATCATGATGACCATCCATTGATCAGTGTGTGAGCATGCACTATAATACACTAGAATTAAAACTCTACGAAGCAATTATACGTGATATAAACGGTACACGTGTTTTGACTTTCTTGTGAACTTGAAAAGATTAATACGTAAAGTGACACTTTTTGGGAAATAAATTTAGTGTGGCAGTGCTCATATATGTGTGCTTGGAACTGTTTACCGGAGCCACATTTATTCATCACATATATTAGGGCAAATAATTTTTTACCCGATTCATAAATTCGATACAAATCCAATATGTAATTAGTGAGTTAAAAAGTAGAGGGGTCTGACTCGTTTAATGAAATGGGTCAAATTATGATTGACTTATATAATTTTATAAGCATGCCTTAATACGATCCGACACGCGATATAAGAGCTGACAATTTTTTACACAACTCGTAAACCTAATACAAACCAAACACAAAAGTACGTAGCGGGTTAGAATTTAGGAGTCTAACATGTTTAATTAAATAAATCATATTTGAATTGACTTATATAATTTTATATCTATATTTTGACACGTTCAAGATCTAACAAACGGTCACAAAATGTCGCCCCTAAGATTATGATAATTAATTTTGGGGGTAGCTTATATCCCCGGTGCCTAAATTTGGTCGTGATATTGTGATAAATTTGCAAAAGGGATGCAAGTAGAGATTAGTGAGAGGAGGATTCATTACAAGTATAGTGGGGGCGAGCACTTTGTAACATTACTCGTGAGGTGAACTGTACGTGACATGAATTGAATGTAGCTAGATAGAGAGGCATCTGTGTGAGGAGTTAATATAAACAGGAAAATAACAAGAGATTGCGTAGCTCATAAAGTTCCATTTGTGAGCACCCCCGTGACACGTTTCATTGACATTTTTGTTTTATTAGCAAGGCTAGGCCAGGCTAGGCCAGGCTAGGCTAGGCTAGGCTTTGGATTATATCAATTTTCCTATACAATTCTTTTTTCTTTTTCATTTTTTGATTCCTATACAATTCTATTAATTGTCCTCGGTTACTGATTTAGTGTATGGGAATGTATTATTAATATGGATTTGAGTAAGGTTAGGAATTATTTTTTAATTTTTTTAAAAGTTAATATAATTTTTAAAATTATTATTGGATCAATCGCTTCATTGTAAAAGTTGAGGATGAGAATGTAAAGGACTCGAATCAGCTCAACAAAAGGTTTGGATAGACAGCACAAACAGCATATAAAACAACACATAATGTTCAAACAATGTGCGCGCTGCAAGATGTGCTGCTACTTGTTATCCATGGAAGGCAGAAGATTCAAAGGAAAAAATGGTTATTTTTTCTCCTCCGATCCTAGCCTATTCGCCTCATCTGTGCGGGCCTTCTTCCTCTTTCATTTCGAATTCGTCCTTTTGTCCTCGAAACTACCACCAGGGTTCACAAAAGAATGCTAGTCCAGATCGATCGAGCCTTCACCCCCTGATGAAGGAGGAGGAAGAGGCTCGGCCAAGACCTGGAGGGGATCAAAATTAGCTCATTTCAAAAGCTAAGACGAACCCTCTGCTCCTGGAGCCACAGGGCTTGACACCACCTCTTTACTCTTCCTACGTTTCCTAACATCAGTCTATTCGCCCTCAAAATTAACATTATCTGGAGCAGGACAAACCTAGCTGCTCAACTTAGGACAAGCTGAGTTAGAAATAGAATGGCCAAAGACACAACAAGAGAAGCAATGGGAAGGAGTCCATTCCAATTAAGCAAAATTTCATCTCAAATCCAATGGTAATTTTAAAAGCCATATTAACTTTGGAAAATAAAAATAGAATAAAAGAAGGTCCTTAACATTACTATATGAATTATCACACAAAGTAAAACTTCTACTTAAAAAATTGATAATATCTAATAGTTTTAATAGTTTTTCTTAATGTGATTTTCAAGTTTATCAAATAGCTATTTGAATTTTTAAAAGTGGCAATTTTATTTATATATATATATGATACTTAAAGTTTTACAAATTGTTGTTTTTACTACATTGGTTAGTATTTCGTATCAAATATTAACAGTTGAATTGGACCAAGCAAAAGGCCAGAATCAATCCCCACCCTTAATAATAGTAGACAACATAGCCAAGGGGAATACCAAAGTCATGCACTACACAAGGGCCATAACAATCCAGCAGACAACCGGCGGGATGCCACTTATCATGCCAAAAGAAAATCTAAAAACCATTCCCAACTTTGAACCTCAAAAATTGTTTAGCAACATTTCTAAGTTTCAGTAACTTCTTCCAACACCAAGAACAATCATTGGGGATAGGAACCTACCAAAGGCTCTTCCCTTTCAGCCTATTCACCTCTATCCAAGCCACCCAAGGAGATCCTGCCTTAGTGAAAAGGGTCCAAATATGCTGCAACATAGAAGCATTATTCCATACTTCCAGATTTTTTATACCTAACCCACCTTCTCTTTTAAGATTACAAAGCTTATCCCATGAAACTTTAGCATGCGTCTTAATGTCTTTTCCACCCCACAAGAAATGATTAAATTTATGTTGAAAAAGAAAAATAACTCTTTTAGGCAAAATAAAAACTTTAGCCCAATAGACCTGTATACTAAGCAAAACAGATGAGACAAGTTGTAGCCTTCCAGCAAATGACAAGTTCCTGGCTAACCAGGAATCAATACGGCCAGCAATTTTGGAGACCAAAATATCACAATCGGTTGTTGTCAGCCTCTTTGAAAAAATGGGAACTCCAAGATACCTGATAGGCAACTTCCCTTCATGCATGTGCAGAAATTCCAAAATGTCATTTTTAACCGCCGAGGAAACTCCAACAAATAACAAAGAACTCTTGGCCTGATTTGATTTCAAACCAACCAGCTCTTCAAACTCTTAAAGCACATCTTTGATGACTTTAATGGAATCACAAAAAGCAGCAGAAAAAATAAGGAGGTCATCCGCAAAACACAAGTGTGTAAGCTTGAGGGAATTACACTTCGGATGAAAAGCAAAAAAGAGGATTATGACAAACAGCCTCCTCCAACAGTCGGGATAAGCCTTCTATAGCAATCACAAAAAGATAGGGAGAGAGCGGGTGACCTTGTCATTGTACATGTGGCCACGTGACTGCCTATAACATCGCGCTACATGTATACCTACCAGATCAAAACAATTAATAGAATGAAATGCTACGGGTATCAATGAATAAACTCCACATCATCTTAGTATCCATCTCTTGATAAAAGATTTAATACCTCTAACATTTCTCGACCCTTAGTGCATGTCACCTCCTTTGTTTCACACTATAAAGACAAGTTTGTCCTCGTCGACTATACGTTATGCTGAAGAGGGGTGTTAGATAGACACCAAGTGCACACCTTCCACTCACATCGGGTAGGGCTCACTACACTTTGTGCTTTTTTGGCATTTTTCTATGTCTATACAGTATGCACCAATTAATTTCCAACGCGTGTAATTATTTCTTCCACATGAACATCTAATGAGCATGTAGTACCTAAGAGAAGTGATTAGTGTATAACAATAATATACAACTAGTGGACAACACAACATATATGGGTGAGACTTACTTATATGAGTGGATAAATCTCACCCATATGCCTTGTTGTGCTGGGCACAAATTATACAATATTATTATGCAAGAATATTTTCTATAGCGTACACAGCCTAATCACAGCCCTAGACAGGTTCTTGGCATGGGCTAGCTTTCCGCATTGACCTATGCCTTTGGATGCCCGCCATCCCGCAGAGTACGTACGTGTACATTGCCTTTGCAAGAGCAAACTGTACGGCCCTTATCTTCTTGTCACCATATCTACCCGGTGACGACATGCACTTAGAGGTTGTTAACTAAGGATAGAGATCGAGGGCCACAATTATACATATGGGTTTGAAGTTTGATGCAGTTTTACCTAACATTACTGGAGATCGATGATCAAAGAAGCCAAACAAATTTTCCTTTTATCAATATTCCTGTCTCTGTTTTGTGGTCACACTTTAATCACTTATTTGCCTCTATTATATATGTGGCCACTACTACTGCATGGCCAAGCAGTAGGCCACTGCTGAGTGCTGACTCTTATCAATTTTGAATGCCGGCCGCCACCAAAATTTCTGAAAAATCTCAAGGTCGATCACAATTGTCTCCTCTCTACCCCTTCTTTTATTTATTTTATTTTGTCTCATCTCTATTCCCTATCGTTAACGCTATTTGCGAGTATTGTCTACGGTCACTCTGAATAATGCAACGTAACTTGTTTCTATTGTGTGGGGGAGCAATTCCCTTATAACCCCTCTCACACAACCCATACATATTGAGTGGGATCTACATGTAAGTCCCACCCAATATGTCTAAAAGTTGTGTGAAAGTCGTAAGGGAATCATTATTCCAATTGTGTGGGCATACCTTTTTTTTTTTTTTGGCTGATTTAAATACATATATATAACTTAATAAAAATGAAATTTAAAAACGAAGGGGGACCGTGGCCCCCATGGTTGTAAGAAATTTTTTATAAATAAGTTTTTAAAAGTGATACGTGTCTCTTAAAAATAAATGCTTCTCACATGTTTTTTTTAATAGCTTTTAAAAGATACGTGTCATTTTTAGATGATGATTTGTTAAAAACCCGTGCAACCTAATTGGTAAAAAAAAAAAAAATTATGTCCATTTAAAAATTGGGTCTAAACAATAAAAAAGAAAAAAAGAAAAAAAAAAAGATATAATCATGTTAAAAGAAAAACAGAGAGTATTATAGTTGGAGCAATAACTCTTTTAACACATGAATAAAGCAAAAAAGTTGGAGCAAATGCATTTTTGTGGGGTTTCAAATGTTGCCTTCGTTCCTGTGGGAAGCCAATTGACAAGTTTCCTTTACTCGAGTGCAATGTGTTAACCAACTGCCTACTACAAGTAGCATGGTCCAGGCTCTAAAGTCTAAACATAATATAATATAAAGATGCACCACGGGGAAAGTGACTCTATGAACACCACCAAAATTCACACTAAAGAATAATAATAACAATAATAAAGCATGCACTTGATTACATCATCTAATTATCTTCGTGGTAATTGTGGGAACGTGTGGAAAAGTTTTTATGTTTTTTTTTAAAAAAAATAAGAAGAAGAAATGATTGATAAGATATAAAATTAAAAGAATATTGAGAAATATAAATAAAGAAAGTGGCTTGGTAAAAATAAAATGAGTAGAAGAAAAAAAATAAAAAAGTAGAGTGTATAGCAGAAAGAGTAATGCTAAAAATCAGTTTTTTTTATCTTTTTTGTTTTTGTCTTCTTAAAGTTGATATATTTTTTAAAATTATCATTAAATTTAAGATGAATCACTATTAAATTTTAATTAAATAATAATTTTAAAAATCAAATCGACTTTAAAAAGAATAAAACGATAATTCCTAACCTTACTCCTTGCCAAATAAGCCGAGCCTTATTTGGCAAAGTGCTGTGCAGAACAGGATAGTGGGTTGTTAATTTTGGAATTAGTAAAAAGTGAGATGTGATATAAAGTAAAAGAAATTTGTATAGAAATTTTTTTAATAAACAAATTGTATTGTAGTGAATTTTTTTATTTGAATAGTATAAAAAATGAAAAAAAAAATTAAAATATTTTAATATTAATTGTTATTGAAAAATGTAAAAATAAAATGAGAAATTTTTGTATTGTTTGCCAAAGAAGCCCAATATTTATGAACATACGTCGGACTTGTTTGGTAAAGGAAATAAAATCCTCCTTCCCCCTTTTCACTTTTTTAAAAAATAATTAATTTCAAAACATTTTAATTTTATATTACATTAATAATTTTTTATTACTATTTAAATAAAATAAAAAATAAACTCACTACCGTATAAAACTCTTTCATTTTTTAATATAAATTCTTTTTATTTTATTTTACATCTACCACTTCCAACTTTTACCTCTTTACCAAACAAGGCCGGCCGGAGTTAAGAGACAGATTAGTTGCCCGTCTAGCAATAAAAAAATTGTTAAAAAGTTAATTGTAGTCATTAAATTTGTTGAAAATAAATATTTTAGATTTTTAGTCTCAAATTTTTTTTTACTTTGACTGTTCAAAAAAAAGGTTAAAATATTTAAAAGTCAGACCTATACAAAGTTAACTTTTTGAGTTCGTAGGAGTACGGTCAAAAACTAAATACAGATTTGACAGGCACACAGAGTACTCCACCCATGCCAATAATGACTCTTTCGCCGTCAAACCTCCGTCACTGTACGACACCGTATTCGGTGCCGACTTGTTTTGCCGACATTTATAATGTCGAGTTTTCAGATTCCTGCTCAAATAGTGGGGCTGCTACGTCTCGTCCTTTTTTTTTAAAAAAAAAAAATATATATATATATATATATATATATATATAAATAATAATGACGAATCAGTTGAATGGAGAAACAAGAATATAAAAAAAAAAAAAAAAAAGAAAAAAAAAAAAAAAATAGAGAGAGAAGAATGAGCTTGTTTGCCAAAAATTCATACAAAACAGAGTAGTGAGTTGTTAATTTTAGAATTAATAAAAAGTGATAATGTGATATAAAATAAAAAGAATTTGTATAAAAAAGTAAAAAAAAAATTTGTATAGAAAAGTAAAAAAATATTTGTATTGTAGTAAATTTTTTCATTTAAATAATAATAAAAAATTATTGATATAATATAAAATGTGAAAAAAGTGAAAATATTTTGATGTTGATTGGTATTAAAAAATATGAGAAAAAAAAAGAAAGAAAGATAAATAGTATCCTGCATTACTTTGTAACGTTCTTGTACATGGCAAACAAGGCTAATATAACGAATTGGGCTTAACACTTAGAGCTGAGGGCTGATTTTTTGGTTTTTTTTGTTTTTCTCTCATTACATGTGGCATGATTTTAGCGGTCATTTCAAACTAAATGATAACTTATGACTAAAATTTTAGGATTAAATATTCTATTAGTACTTGAATTTTAAGCGTTTTTAAATTTAGTATCTAAATTTTCATTTGTATCATAGGTGGTACTTAAATTAGAAGTAAAAACTCATTTGGTACCTCCGTTAAATTTTTCATCCTAAAATTAACGGCATGTCATATGTCAACTACTGAGATTGACACGTGGCACTATATAAAAAAATTATATAAAAATTAAAAAAAATAATATAATTTAAAAAAATTGAAAAAAAGAAGAAAGAAAAATGAGTGGCTCAGCCACCATGGGGGTGGCCAGCCCTATGGCAGAAGAAAAAAAAAATATGGGTTTTGCCCTTGGGAGTGGTGTGGCCCACGGGGGTGGTTCGGCCACCCCCAACCAGCAAAAGGGTGGCTCAGCCACCCCTTTCTTCTTCTTTTTTTTATTTATTTTTTTTAAAATTGTGTTATTTTATTATTTTTATATAATTTTTAATTTTTTTATATAGTGCCACGTGTCAACCGCAACACGTGGCAGACCTTTAATTTTAGGAAGGAAAATCTAACATAGGTATCAAATAAGTTTTTACCCCTAACTTAGGTACCACCTATGATAAAATGAAAATTCAGGTAATAAATTTAAAAACTCTTAAAATTCAAGTACCAATAACTCATAAATCTATGCCATCAAAGAAAAATTAAATAAATACATCTCATATTTATGTTATTTTCAAATTTACTATTAAATTTATAATACCCATATTGAGTTTTACTAATTCAATGATTGATTTGAAATTTGGTTACATGCAAATGTGTAACTGATATATGTGTATTATTTCTTTATCAAAACTTAGAGTCTTCAAGATGGGTTAAATTTAAGTTTCCAGTACTACTAGAAGCCTCTCACTACTAAAAAACAGGTCATTAAGGTCATTTTTTTAGAGTCGTTTTTTTGAAACAACGCTAACATCTCTACTTGACGTTGTTTTTTTTAAATAAATGTCATAAAATAGCGTCGTTTTTATGTAAACAACATTAATTTTTTTTTTTTAAAAAAAAAAAAAAAAAAAAAAAAAAAAAAAAAAAAACCCACAATGAGTGCTGAGTAAAATTGATTTATAAAGAAATGACCAAAGGCAGAGGTTGGTGTCGAAGAGGAAGTGAAAGAGAGAAATAGTGGTAGGGTGGTAATGAAGGAGACCAAGAGAGAGGAAGAGAGAGAGAGAGAGAGAGAGAGAGAGAGAGAGAGAAGAAATGAAATGAAATGAAAAAAAAAATATATATTTATGGAAAGATTAAGAGAATCTATTGTCCATATATTTGGATGGGAAAGCAAAAAGTAATTTAATTCTCTAAATTTAAGAGAAATCGTTGGGTGTCGATTGCTAATGCTCTACTTGTGTATGAGAGGCCTATATTCTTTAGTTACAAAATCGGAATTAAGGAGAAGATCCAATATGTCTTGAGAGCAAACCCTAGCCTCCAAACACCATCTCAAAAACCGTTCTCGAAGTTCCACTCACCAATGTATGTGATTCCTTCAATTATATACATGCTTTTGTTTTTTGAAAAACCAGTGCTATTTTCATCATGGAGCTTGATTTTTGGGTATTTTTTGTAAGATATTATCTCCATATATGGCCTATATGCCACATATACGGTGTTTATTATATTTATTATAAATATAATATACGGTATTACGGTTAGGTAATTTAATTAATTTAGATTACCGTAATGGAATCGTTTAATTGATTTAAAATCAATTAATAATATTGTTTCCTTGATGGGAGGAACAATACGGTACTTACCATATTTGAGGGTCCATGACCTAGCCTATAAATTAATAGCCTGTGTACACCATCAGTACGGCAATTCGGTAATAGGCATAGGTTAGAAGATCCCTCAAATAATCTTTCTTGTTCTTCAGATGGATCGTGGAGACGCTTGAGCAAATATGGCTAGAAGTAAGCATAAATACTGTCTTATTCGTTTTCCGCTGCGCATGTTAGTTTAAGTAATATGTTGAATATTTCTAACATGTGGTATCAGAGCCACTTCTATGCTATTTTGTTTAGCAATAAGTTTTTGTTGAATCCATAATTTCTGTGAACATAGTCTGTTTTTTATTGTTCACGTTCGATTGTTAAATTATAGTTTTGTGAACATATTTTTGTTCAATCCAGTAGATGTTTTGTGAATACAATTAAATTAAATTTGTTGTTCACATACGTTTGAAAACTCATAAATTTGATAAGGCAATTTTTTTTATTATTATCACTATTCTGTGTATTGTGATATACTGCCTATTTTTGAGTTAACGTAATCTTGATATGGGTATTTTCATAAATGGGTGGCGGCTAGGGTTCTATTTTTAAGGTTTTCAACCCATCTGGAACATTACGGGTCGAGTTGGTTGGTGACTGAATAGGGTTTTCGACCCATTAAAGTTTCTGGGTTTGATATATTTTTGGGTAGGGTTTTTTAAAACCCATGCAGTTTTGGGCCATTTAAGTGAACTAACCCAATTTGGGCCAACACTATACATAGACCCAAATTTGGGCCAGCACTACACATAGACCCAGAGGCCCGACCCGATTAAGTGGGTTGACCTAATTGCCCAATACAGTAGCCTATTTGGAATCTTGTGACCCAGAAGCCCAACCCAATATAGTAGCCCATTACAGTAGCCTTTAAATAAAATAAAAGATTTGGCTCATATGGGGTTCGAACTTGGAACCTTCATGTCCATAAAGTGACAAGCTTCAAACCATTGAGCTAAGCCTGGTTTTATGCTTTCACATTAAGGTTTTATTCCCTTTATTATTTACAGTATTGTATATTAAAATTATTGTTTCTTTAATACATGAATTGAGGAATATATTTTAATTATTGAATTTATATTGTTTAAATATAAATTGCTTGATGCCTAGACCTAAGAATAATTAACAATACCATATACACTAGTGTGTTTACAGTAATATCCAAGAATGCAATGTCTAGAAAAATTCTGGCTAGGAAAGTCTTGGGATTTAAGTGTGTCCACGTGACCCCACTCACTTTCCTGAGAACTCACCTGGTTGCACCTTGGAAAATGTTGTTTACCCCATTTAGGTATTGTTTTGTTATATTCCTGAGGCTATTAAGGGGGCATCTATAAAGTTATTAGATGTTAATGAAGTAGCAATTATCATGATAATTTTGGGAGAGCCACAGCATCCCAAATTTTAATGATAATTACATCAGGATTACACGCATGAACCTCATAAAGATTTATTAGATGTTCATAAATTACAGCGTGATTATTATAATTTTTGGGAGAGCCAAAGCATCCTAATTTTGTAATAATTGCATAAGGATCGTACACATGAACTTCATATAGAAAAATTAACACCGTATTGTAATTAATTCATAAATTTAATTACCTATCCTCAAAGGGAAGTTTTTATTTTTGTGACTTAATTAGAATAAGATAACAAATTTAGTATTAAAAGTAAAATTTCTTTCGGTTGCCCAAAGGTACGAAGAATTTTATTTATTAATATTTAAATTTGCTTTAGTCTTATTAATAAAGAGTAAATTTCATGTGTGATGCAACCTTTGCCCACAGGTAGGTTGAAATTTACTATTTACTATTTAAATTGTTAAATTGGCATTGGCCAATTTAAAATAAAGTTACTTCATAGCATTAAAGTATTTTTATTTTAATATTCTTGGTGATTGCAGCTATTCCTGTTACTCTACCTTTTGGTAGTTTTATATTCCAATACATTATGGTAATATTTTTCTGACTGGAAAAGGATTAATATGTCTTTTCACTTAAGTGTTTCTAATTCCATTATGGGAATGAAGGATATTATAGTTTAGCTTAAGTCCCTAAAGATTGAGATTTTTTAAGTCATTATTGGTCATTTTATTTTTTGAATTTTCTCTTCTAAGTGTAGAATTTTCATCTTGTAACACGCGTAAGGATAAATGGTTAGTAAACAAACTTCTAACCATGTGTGTTCAAGGATATGAGAGAATCCATAAAGTGTTCACATGATTACTCATGTCAAGGGAAGGACCAATAAATGCAATCATGACCAACACTTAAAGCATGAGAATAAGGTGCCAATAAAGTATTATGGCGATCAAGATACCTATTTCTCATGCAATAAGGAAAATTAATGGCATATAAAGAAAGATTGCATGAAGTAAAAGAAATGACTTAAAATAAAGATAATCGCATATATCTAATATGTCGTGAATCTCTTTTAGTGACTCATTCAAATATGTTGTGGATTGATTATGGTTTAACAATCCACGTTGTCAACACAAATGCAGAGTCCTTTTTAAAATGAATAACACGTGTTTATAATTTGAGGTTGTTGGGATCTATAGGTTAATTTTGAAATTCAGTTACATTTTTTACCTAAAAAATGATTTATATTCCATAATCTTTTAGAAATTTATTTTCAAGTTTGACTTGTTAAAAATTTCAATTTTATTTTAAACTTGAAATTTTTTCTTATTTTTGGTGGAATATGGTTGGGGTTTAATTAAAGTCTATTTAAAATTGACCTACATCCCAATTTTTGAAACAAAAATTATTTATTTATTTCTGCATACTGATGTTGACGTAAAGTAGAGTCTTTGAGAATTTAAAAAATGCTCTTGTTATGGCTTTGGCGATTGAAATATATCTCCATACAAAAAATAAAAGTCGGTAATTTACTGACTTTGGTACTTGTGTGGACTGCATAAGGGAAAGCATACCAACAAGACCGTTAGAGGTGCCAAAGAGAGCCTTTTGAGATTCTTGAGATCATGTACATTAAAAGGTGTTAACCTTTTCATACTCATTGCCTAAATGGTCAGAGATATTTTTATCTCTTTTAGTAATGATCATATAAAGTTTATGTATCTCTATATTAAAGCTGGAGTATTGAATGCTTTCAATACCTATAAGGAAGAAGAAGAGAAACAATATGAAGATTATAAGATCTAATATAGGCATAGAGTATTAAGGTAGGTATACACAAAAGGGAAATGATTAGTAATACTAATCTGTTATTACCCTCATAGAGTAAAGCTTTGAAGACCGTTATGTATATGTTAAACAGGATTCCATTTAAGGTTGTCTTTAAATTATTTACACATATAGGGTTGTCTTGCTAAATAAGGGATTTATAATCCTCGGATAAGGAAATTAGATTTAAGGACAACCAGTGGATCTTTTATAAGCTATCTAGTAAACTTTAAGGGGTTTTAATGTTTTATTATCCTTCATATAAGCTTAGAGTTGTTGATTGTAAAATTTATAGAGGATGCGAAACCTAGTGGGAGTGCTCATTCACACAAATTGGAATTTGAGGAAGCACTAGAGTTGGCCAAATCTCCTCCTCATAGAGGATGATTGATTGTATTCGGGGAAAATCAAATTGTTTATCCTGAGCCACAATCACTTCTAGAACAACCAACTCTTACAGAACAGGTTCAAAATCTATTCTCCCATTGCGAAATGCAGAGGAAGTAGAATTAAGAAAATCCTATAGAATAAGAAGATCAACAATTCTTAGTGATCATGTTGTATATCTCCCAGAGTCTGATGTTGACATTGGACATAAAGATGATCCAAAATTGTTTTCACATGCTATGAGTGGAGAAAACTCCACATTGAGATTCAGTGCCATGAAGTAAGAGATAAATCCATTGCTCAAAAGTCAAGCTAGACTCGTAGCCAATGATTTTACTCATAAGGAAGGCATTGATTATCGTGAAACATTCTCTCTAGTGTCTAAGAATAGTTCATCAAGATAATCATAGCATTAGTAGCTCATTTTTTATCTAGAGCTACATCAAATGGATGCGAAAACAACTTTTTTGAATGAGGATCTTAAAGATGAGGTTTACATGAAACAATCAAAAGGTTTTATAAATAACAGTTAGAAAGCTTGCAAATTAAAGAATTCTATTTATCGGCTGTGATAGATCTCTCATTGGTAATATACTTTTTACAAGGTTATTGTTTTAGTGTTTATTGAAAAACCTTGTTAATTAGTATATATACCTTAAGGTCAGTGGGAGTACAGTAATCTTTCTAGTCCTATATGTAGATATTATTTTTGCAAGTGGTGATTTAAGTTTGCTACATAAAGTTCATTTCACAAAACTTTGAAATGAAGGATTTGGGTGAAATCTCTTATGTCTTTTGACATAGAGATTCACAGAGACATAAAGAATATTAACATTGTCTCGGAAGGCCTACATTGAAAAAGTTTTTGAGAAGATTTAGAATGAAGGATTATGCACCTTCAGTAGCAATTAAAAGGGACCAATTAAATACAGATTAATGTCCCAAAAGTATTGGAATAAGGGCAGATGAAAAGTTTTTAAAGCTTTTGCATTATACACAACCATATGACTGACAATAAGAATATTGGGTCAATAAAGTGCTGCAAATAAAGTCTTACGGTATATGCAAGGAACCAAGAAGTACAACTTAACCTAAGGATACACTTTCCATTTGAAGGTGGTTAGTTGTTCAGATTTGAGTTTTGCTGATTGTGTAGAAAGTAGAAAGTCTACTTTAGGGTATATATCTTTTTATTGAGAGATATATCTTAAAGATGCAGTATGCAGACTATGGTTGCTATGTCTATCAAGAAAGCTAAAATTCTAGCGTGTTATGAATTTAGTACACAGGCATGATGGTTGAGACATTTTGTTGAAAGTCTCAATATTGTCGATTTTACAGTTAGACCATAAAGATACTCTGCGGTAATTCTACTATAATCTTCTTTTATAAGAATAAAGAGTAGAAGCAGAAGTAAATCGACATCAAATATATCAGTACGAGAGATAACATTAAGAAACATAAAGGGTCTATTGAGCATATAAGTGATGAATTAATGATTGCGGATCTCATGACTTAAAGTTTACCGGTAAAGAAAGAATAAAGTCATGCAAAGTATATGAAACTCATTAATTCAATTTTGCTTGGATAAATTGGTTAATCTCTTTTTGGTCTATAGACATAAAGTTATTATAATAAAGATTTTGTGCACATTTGTTATTTTATCCATGATGATAAATAAAGTTGGACCCGAATGACTTATAGGAAGTTTATTCATAAAGCTTGATTATCTATAAGGTACTCATGTAAGGAGTGTTTTGCATTGTGATACATGGAAGGGACGACCTAATTTTATAATGGTTTTACCGCCATGATTCTTGTGAAACATTTCTTATCTGAGTTGGAGGATTCCATAAGTGATTGGTCAAACTAAAGAACCTAATACCATAAGGTCTTGTGTCATAAAGGCCAAGCGGGAGAATGTAAGATATTATCTCCATATGTGGCCTATATGCCACACATACGGTGTTTATTATATTTATTATAAATATAATATACGGTATTACGGTTAAGTAATTTAATTAATTTAGATTACCGTAATGGAATTGTTTAATTGATTTAAAATCAATTAATAATATTGTTTCCTTGATGGGAGGAACAATACGGTACTTACCATATTTGAGGGTCCCTGACCTATCTTATAAATTAATAGCCTTTTTACACCATCAGTACGGCAATTCGATAATATGCATAGGTTAGAAGATCCCTCAAATAATCTTTCTTGTTCTTCAGATGGATCGTGGAGACGCTTGAGCAAATATGGCTAGAGGTAAGCCTAAATACTGTCTTATTCGTTTTCCGCTGCGCATGTTAGTTTAAGTAATATGTTGAATATTTCTAACATTTTTTACTACAATTACCGTGTTAGATTCGCAAATATGATCCCAACAGTGCTGCAAGACTTGGAGACTCAAATGCCAAAGGAAAACACAATTCACAAGAAAGTGGTTCGTGTATCCTGTGGAAATTTTCGTAAAATATAAAAAAAGAAAATAATAGCAGAAGCAGGAGAGGAATAGAACATAAAAAATTTAGGATGGTTTAACTTTAAAGGCCTACGTGCACCACTAATAAGTCCCCTTAGAGCTAGCTACATCTTTATTATATTAAATTGTATACGATTATATGATATTTAAAGAGAAACTATGGTGTAAAAAATAAGACAAGGTGTGCCAAATAAAATAGGCTGCTAATGAGGAAAATATAAATTAACATAATAATTAAGGAAAACTTAATTTCTTTTAAAAGATTATTTCATCTTGTGTTCTGCCTGTCCCACACTCTCTGGTCTCTTTTTAAGATAAATATATAACATGATCTTATCTATTCTATTTTCATCGAACTAAAACTATAATTTTCAAAAAAATTCTCCTAAGTTTACTCTCCAAATGATGTGTTATAACTCTATGTAATTTGTTATTTTGAAAAATGTGTTACCATCTCATATGAGTGTGACACATCATTTGAGAAACAATTTGGGAAATGTGGCATTTTTCATAATTTAATCTCCAAGATTTTTTTTTTTTTGCCAAAAAAAGAGAGAAAATAATAATAAAACAGCAGGCTGGGTCAAGCTAGGTTGGGCCTTCTTCATTTCCTAAGCCCAACGCAAGCCTTCTTCAGGCCGCATCCTTTAGGTCCAGCCCTAAACTGTTTAGGATGGATGAGGAATTGTGGATTCATTTCCTATTCCCTTCTAAGTTTTACCCCCAAAAAAATAAAAATAAAATAAAATAACAAAATAGTGGATGAAACAATAATTATAATTTTTTTTTTTAAAAAAAAAAATCTATGAAACATTTTCTTTTCGTTCTGGGTGAGATTTTCCTATAATAAGTAAGTAGTATATATATATATATTTAGAATCTCAAGAAATTGAGTCTCTAGCTCCGAATTAAGCAATGTCATTTTTTTCCTTATATTTTGGATTTATGTTGTATTTACTTGCTTTCTTCGTTTGGTAAATATTAATTAAATTTCTTATTCACAAAATAAATAAAGAAAAAATATCCAAAGCCGAGTATGATTTAAATGTTGGAATAAAAACAATTCCATGGGGCCGTGGCTCTTCAATTTCAAAGGTTCTTTCCTACTAATTTATATGTCCGACTCCTTAAATTTTGTCAATCTCACGTGATAACGATAATCTTATCTTTTTCTTTTTTTATTTTTACATGTCCACACAAGAAGGGAGGGTGGATTCGAACTAGAAACCTCATCTTCATGAGGCTTAATCTCCAACCGATTGAACTACCCCTTAGGAACAATATCTATAATCTTATCTTCTTCTTTTTTTCTTCTCTTTTTTTCTTTTTTGACATGTAACTATAATCTTATCAAGCTACATCTTTATGCATCCATAATTGTATAAAAACTAATTACAAAAATTCATTGACTATAGTAAATGATAGAAAACAATAGAAAACAAAGTAGTCTATCTTATTTATGTATTAGGATTCTCTGCAACTGTCTGTTCTGTCTGCAAGCAATCAGGTAGGTAATTTTGAGAGACACCCAATAAAGCTCTGTCGAGAGTCTTTCACAATTATAGTCGGACAAACTACAATTCATACCAAAAAATTATATGTTCTATATGTTAGAGTATATTTGAATTACTTTATATTGTATTGTCTTTGATAAAAATTATATTACCTTGAATTTAGAGATTTCATGATATTGAATCACCATAAATTAAAAGATTTTATTAGGATTATATTTCATCTGTAACCTCTATAAATAGAGCTTTTTTGTATTGTAAACTCATTAAGGAATAAAAACAACAACGTAACCCTTACATTGTAGATATAGGTCATAAACCAAATCACGTAAAATCTTTCTTCTTATTTTTTTAATTCCACTTTTTATTTTATATATTTATAGCATTATCTTTTCTTTTACTATATACCATTTTTTGATCCGGCGCAGAATAATGAAATGTCTTTTTTCTTTTTTTTTTTCCTTTTTCCACGTTGCATAAATAAAAAAAATAAAAAATAAAAAATAAAAAAAAATCTAAACTAGTTGGGTAACAACTAGTCAACTACAATATGGCAGAGAAAAACGATGCAAGTAGTCCACCCATTGTTTAAATTGAAGACGACTAGGAAATACATTTTGAATGATGTTTTTCTTTACATCTGTTTATTGGATTTGGCTTCCGTGCTGTATAATAAAATTAGAGTTCAATGGTTTGAATTTAATTCTAAATTTTTAATGAAAAAAAAGAAAAGAAAATTAAATTAAATATAAATCGTTAAAAAACTACATCTTTTTTTTTTTTTTTTATTGCACGATCAGCACTTAAAGCCAACTTTTATTTATTACATCCATTTTCACACCGGTTGAACATAGGTTTTTTTTTTTTTTTTTTTAACAAAAGATCTGAGTATTTTATTGATCAAATATCATGAGCATAAAGCTATTACATCACAAAGCATAAAACTTTACAAAATCATAACCGCATGCTATAAGATTGTATAGTCATAGATACAAACAAAATTCTTATAATAAAGTGTTATCTGTGACTTTCATCTTCTGCTAACTTATGTACAAAATAGTTCAAGAGCATATCTGCTCCGAGCAGACTATATCTAAGATAAGGGTAGCCAAATATCCTAAAAATTTATTCAACCGACCGTGAGAGATAACTTCTCACACCGAACTATTCAGGCCGTGAGAGATAACTTCTTACACCTGACTAACCTTCATCTCATAGATCGTCCATGATGACAGATCTAAAGAGAATAAAACTCTTATTCAAAGGAAAAACACAACTAGCAAACAACAGTAGCTGCCAGATAAGAAATGAACGGCACAGTACTGAGGTAGATGGACGGATGAATAGCAGAAAGACCAAAATTATTGAGAGGTGACGTCTAGAATATGGTAAGTGACTTTTTATGTCAACTATTTAAAACACGTCATGTTAGCAAACGACAGAGCTAGACGAAGAAACTGGTCCCTCCTCTGGCAATTTTTTTTTTTTTTGGATAAAAACTTGCCCTTTTCATGATCACTCCATCATGATTCAAACACTTACAATGTTAAATGTAATGTACATAATATTTATAATTTTCAAGATCTTAAATATCATGATTTTCACAATAAATAGAATAAAAGAAACATACCAGAATCCATAGCAACAAAAGTCTTCTTCAAAGCTCAAACACTATGAAATAGTTTCTTTCACTTGACTCTTTTCGGATATACAAAGCTAATTAATATTGTACATATTTATACGGTAGAGAGAGGATCGGTTTCCTTTGTTTTTTTTTTTATTACCATTAATTCTACTTCCCATCAAAGTTAGAATTAATTAATAAGAAATATTAACTTCTCGTAGTTAATTAACCAACACTTTATTATGGTGTATTAATTAATCATTAACTAACAATTAATTAAAGAGAATTAATTAATCAACATTAAGAGTTTAATAAATTATCTTATGTGCCATTTTATATGAAAAATTAAATTCTTACGTACAAAACTAATCAGGTAGCCTGAGCGAGCTTAGGACATACGGATTCTAAACCCTTTTTTTCTTCTCTTCCACTGTTTTTGGTAAATTTCGTGGTTGAAACTTGGAAGGGAATAAGAATAATTTTTTTTAAAAAAAATTCTTAAGGTATTATATTGTGTAAATTTCCTCCACTCTCAGTTACTTAATTTAAAAATAATAATTGATATTTAAAAAATCCTAATATTAGAATATGTTCAAATTTTAAGGAAAGTTAATATGGGATGTATGAAATGCATTACATCGACGAAAGGATCAGGATTGTCTATAATTATTTATTCGAATTGTAGAAGATTCAGGTAAGTGATTTGTAAAAGATCACTTGTGGGACTCACCTAACTAAATTAAAATTAAACTGTCCAATCACTTACCCGATTAGCTTATAATTATGAGTTCGTTTATCCATGAGACGAGGCTCAGACCCTCGTCCCACATGGCATTTTTTTTGGTTTTTTTATTAAAAAGAAAAAAGAAAAAACGAGAGAGAGCGAGAGAGAGAGAGAGAGATTTCATTTTCAGATCATAAATCCCCCCTCCCTCTCATTTCCCAAATCTCCTCCTCAGACCCAGCATCGCACCCCAACTCCACCGTCCCCCTCCCCCATCGACCGAGCGCCGCCCACCAAGACGAACGGCCCACCTAGAGCACCACCATCCCTCTCCTCTCTCTCTCTCTCTCTCTCTCTCTCACACACACACACACTCATGGGCTTTTTAAAAAATTTCTTGATAAGAAATGTGTTGGGATTATTCTCTACGGTGAGTCTCTCTATCTCTCTCTCTCTCTCTCTCTCTCTCATTGCAAACCCAAGTCCAGGAGCTCGTCGTTCTCTCTCTGCAAATCACGTGCAAGCAGCCTAACTATTAATAAATAAATAAAAACGTATTCATAGTTTATTTATTTATTTTTAACACAATAACATTCTTTATTACTGGAAAAATAGACCCCAAAGGGTTACATAAGTCCAGAACACCAGATACAAGAACAAAGCAACGAAGGCTGCTACAAACGCCCATTGGCGAATAACAACAATGCCCAAAGGCCATAGGAGTGATTAGAGAAAAATATTATCTACCCACAAAGCTAGGAAAACCTAACTTAAAGCAGCTACCAAATTCGTAGACTGTGAATCAAGATAAGAATATACAAACAACAAACAAACAGAAAACCCAGAAATACAGGCTCCGAAAAAAAAAAACGCCGGAACCAGAGCATGTAAAGCACGCGCCTTCTTTGGGAGCCCCCCCAACGACAACCGACCTTTTAGATCACAGATCGACACCTTTCGAAATCGAAAAAGCAAGCTGTGACTCATATGCGCGAGAGTAGAAAAAGAAACTCTCGGTGCGTGCAGGTCACGTACCGAACAGGAAAGCATCGCACAGTCTCATCAAGCATCCATCGTGACCGGAGAGGGCCGAAGACCGCAACAGGAGGGTTCATGTTGAAGAAAAACCAGCTAAGTTTACAAGATCTAGCTTTAAACAACATCTCTACCAGAAATCCCCCAACACCCGCCTTTCTTTACAAACTAGTACCTGAAATCCTCTGCTTGCCCAAGAAAAACAAACAGAACAATAAACCTCCACCGGTACAAACACCGAGAGGATCAAAACTCCACCAGCCCTAAAGGCTTGGAGAAGACAACCACCACTGAAAACTAGCCAGGTGGAACAAAAACCTTAGCCCAAAATGTCAAAGGGACAAAAAAACAAGAACAAGGCCGAGAGGATTTATAGTTAACGTCCACATACAATAAGATGAATACTATTAAAATAATTAATCATCCACAAAACAAAAACCAACCCAATCACTGCTACTTGACAAAATTACCACATGATTTTGTATCTAAAGATTAAAATAAAATGCCATTGGTATAATGAAGAGTATCTGAGAATTAATTTTGTATGAATATATACAAGAAGACACAGTAAATCACAAACTTCAGAATTCCACAATGCCTTTTTTTTTTTTTTCCAAGTCCAATTTTTCACTCCTCTTTGCTCCACTCTAGGCATTTATTTATTTTCAATTTCTTTACTACTAGCATCTACCATGTAGGTCTAACAAAACGAGTCTGCGGGTCGACCCGTTTATGATCCGTGGGGACCTGCGACCCATTTAAGTTAGACATAAACACGACTCGTTTATGTTAACATGTCGGAGCTCCAGACACGATACAACACGGCAATTTCACGGGTCACCCGACACGACCCGTGAAACCCGTTTAACATAATGGGTCGAAACAACCCGACACGACTCGTTTAGCTTAAAAGTTTTTTTTTTTGGTATTTAAATGAAACAATAATAATTTTAGCAGTTTGTCTCTATAAATTAAACTCTTAGTAGGCTAGCATCAAATCACTTGATATGCTTAATTGTCTAATCAAATAAAAATAAAAATAAAAAAACTATATCATCATTACAAATTTGCTATATATGCTGAACTTTTAAAATGGCACATTACTGGTACACGGATTTGCTAGACTTTGCTATATATGCTGAACTTGAAAACAGATTTTTGAGTCAATAAAAATATATCTCTAGATCTGGTTTTCTAGCATCAAAATTAATTGTTAACAACAAAGCATGTACTCATCTATAGTACTAGCAAGGTGCTTTGTTAACACTTATCTGCAGGGACAATGAAAAACGACGAGAAAATTACGGTGTTTTTTCACCAATTGTCATTAATGGACACAGATGCACATGATTCTGTATGTGTGTATATATATACTTGTCTTTTTGTATAATGTTAATACAGGAACTCATTAAAAAAAAAACCATAATCATGTTTGGCGGGTCACCCGTGACACGACCCGTTAGATCGAATTAAACGGGTCATAAACAGGTCTACCCGTTTAAGGTAAACCAAAACCCATTAATTTCGTGTCGTATTCATGTCGGGTCGTATCAAAATTGCCAGCCATATCTACCAACATCAAAAATATTTTGTCAAACTAAATAAACCAACAATACAGGAAAATCTACAGCATTAGAGTAAAAAAAAAAAAAAAAAACTTTGTTAAACTAAAATTTTGAATTGATAATCCAAAGGACCTAGCATCTATCAACAACAAAGTCAGGAAGTAAAGTGCACGTGTCAGAACTCAAGAGAAAGGAAAGGGGGAGGAAGAGTTTACCTATTTATTTATTTTATTTTCCTGTAGTTAGGTTGCTTGCGCTTGATTTGCAAAGAGAGAACGACGAGCTCCTAGATTTGGGTATGCAATGAGAGAGAGAGAGAGAGAGGAGAGGGACAGTGGCACTCTTGGTGGGCCGTTCATCTTGGTGGGTGGTGCTTGGTCAGTGGGGGAGGGGGACGGTGGAGTTAGGGTGCGATGCTAGGTCTGAGGAGGAGATTTGGGAATTTCTGATTGAAGAATGTTAGACATCTAAACATTTTTTTTCTAGAATTTGGTTTCAACCTGATGTGTCACAATCTCATGAGATCTATCATTTTGGGAAGTGTGCCACAATCTCATAGGATTGTGACACATCAGATTGGAACCAAATTCTAGAAAAAAGTGTTGGAATGTCTAGCATTTCTCTTTCTGATTTGAAAATGAAATGTCTCTCTCTCTCGCACACGTTTCCTCCACCCCCCCCCCCCCCCCCCCCACCCCCACGCCCACCCTTTTTTTTTAATAACAAATCTAAAAAAAAATGCCAAGTGGGACGAGGGTCAAATGAGTGTCTGATCCTCGTCTCACAGATAGACGAACTCAAAGATAAACAATCATAATTCTCGATGGAATCATGGTAACCAACCATCAGTAATCTCATCTTAATACAATTTTCAATAGGTGTCACTCGCAAAGAGTTGGTGCCACTGCCATTTCTTGGATCCAAAGTCATCAATTTTGACGTTTGTGGGAATCCACCACCGTCGGCCATTAAAGTTTGTTGGTACCTTGAATTTACCGTTAAAGGTCCCCGAATTTTGGTATCCGAATCCGGCGATGTCCGGCACGGCGGCACTGTTGCCTGATTCCAGCGACCAGATTCCGGCCAGTTTGCCGGAATTCGATGAAAGTGGCTAGAATTCTGATGGCCAGTAACGGAATCTCGTCACCGATGATTTTTTCGTACGAGCCAAACGTCATAAAATATTTTCAAGAAAATCATTTTTCTTGAAAATGATTTCGTTGAAAATAGTCTACGACGGAAAACATTTTACGTCGAAACAAACGGAATATGAATTTATTAAAGTAACATATATAAGAAAGGCAATAAAACTAGGCTGAAATTTATAAGAATTTAATCCAAAGTGCCTAAATTTAGCCGCCTATTTCTCCATATAAATACGTTGGAAATAATTTTGATGGTACAAAATATTCTTGTTAATACTAAATCATATTAATCTGAAATTTATAATAAAATAAATAGAATACAAGAAAATAAAATTAGAGCAAGGAAATATCTTATGATGCTATAGATTCATGGAAGAGTTTTGTCCTTAAATGTTAGTTCGTACCTCCCAAAATATATAGTTTGGTGTGATCGGAACTCTTGACACGCAACCTCCCGAGCTTAAATTATAGCGAATACCTTTGTTAAGAATGCACTTTCAAAAACAAAGGATAATAAAACAACCTTTGATTTGCTTGACGAAAAGCATGTTGAGAAAACACAAAAAAGAATAATAGACACGAGGTGGACTTTTGTTTTTGGGGTAATTACCTTTTCCCCCCATGAACTACCAAAAAATGCGCGATGCCTCCATGAACTACCAACTCGACCAAAATAGAGCATCCAACTACAAACTTTACACATTTTGCCTCTTCCGTCAGTCAAACCCATTAACATGGACGGAATATGCCGATTTTGGACGTTAATTTTGATTAAAAGACAAAAATACCCTCAATTGATAAAAAAAAAAAAAAATGTTGTTTTATTTTCATTTTCCTCCCATGAACTACCACAATTTTCCAACATACCCCCATGAACTACCACAATTTTCCAACATGCCCCCATGTAAAATGGCACGTGATGGTCACGTGACCCGTTGACTAACAGAAGGGGGGAAAATTGTTGTCTTTGGTAGTTGAATGCTCTATTTTGGTCGAGTTGGTAGTTCATGAAGGCATCGCGCATTTTTTGGTAGTTTATAGGGGCAAAAGGTAATTACCCCTTTGTTTTTTATTTGTGGGGTTTAATCTTGAAATTAAGATCATCAATTATTCTTTCTGTTCCAAATAATATTTTGTTATTGGTGTGCCTAATGTTAGATTGATTTGCCTATGGGACATTTAGGTATTTGAATTTTTAAAATCTAAACTCAACTATAATTTATTGCATGAATTTTGAGACAAATTAAATAAAGTTGAAAAAGATGTTTGGATGGTTTGACTTCCTAAAACAAAATTAAAAAAAAAAATAAAAAAGGATAAAATCTGATTTGTTTTTAAAAAATTGTGAATACCAATAAATAGCAATAGAATTTGTTTTTGAAAAACAATGCACCCAAATATTATCTTCTTCTTCTTCTTTTTTTTTTTCTTCTTTTTTTTTTTTTTTTTTTTTTTCCCCTTTTCTTCTTACCATTTTGCCTGCTTTTTGTACTACTTTATTAAAATTTCATCTTAATCATAAAAAATAATAAAAAAATAAATGGTGTAACTTTGGCCAAAATCTGACTACTTGTATTGCCCTGTCCCTAATTAATTTGAGGGGACAATTACTTTAAAATTTTCATATTATCTTGGTTGATGTTTGCCCAATACGTTATTACGTAAAATTGTCTACTTGATTGAGTTGTTCATTATAAAAATAAAAATAAATAAATAAAATTGAAAAATAAGTTAATCATAATGACAATAAAAAAAACAACCGATCCTTATCAAAATAAGTTAAATAACATCAAGCTTAGATGTGACAGAGAAATGTGAGATTCAGACTTTGTGTATAAAACAATAGACCAAACAAAAGAAAAAGAAGACGACAAATTGAAAGCTTAAGCAAATTATGCCTACCCATGCATCCCCTTCTGGCCTTCTTGAATCACCAATGGCCAACACATCCAAGGAATTGAAAAAAAAAAAAGAAGAAAAAAAGAAAAGAAAGCTGAAGCAATTTACGAGTTTATATATATATATATATATATATATGTTTTTCTTTTACCATCATCTACCCCGTTGGTTGTTCCTTGTAGGCTTACTCTAGGGCGGAGATATTCCAATTTTCAAATCTTTGGATGCAAGAAGAAAATTTGCTACAGTAAACAAATTATATTTTAATCAATTTTTTATAATTTTATTTCGCAAAGTCAAACTTCAAAATTTGCGCACTAATGCTCCGTTTGTTTCGGCATAAAATGATTTCTGAAAAATGATTTCGATATTTTCCGGTGTTTGGTGGGGGCGAAAATAATAGTCAACCGGAAAATGATTTCTGTTTGACCAAAAATGCTTAGTAAATTTCGGAAAATGATTTACGCTTTTTAGGGTTTAGGGAGCGTAAATCGTTTTCCGAAGACGCCAGGCGCGGTCGATCTATTTTAAACGACACAGTCGACCTTCACGTTCAAGCAGCCGACCACCATCGAAATATTGCCGGTATCGGAATCCAACAACATCCGGTTAATGTCGCCTGAATCTGGCGACGGAATCCGGCCACCTTCGCCGGAATCCGGTCAGTCCAGATTCCGGCGACCAATCTGGCCGGAATCCGGCCATCTAATCGGATTTGGCCAGAAAGGCCGTATTCCGGCCATTTGGCCGGATCTGGCCAAGAGCCAGATTCCGGCCGGCTGGCCGGATCTAGCTAGAGAGGCTGGATCTACCGGAATCCGGCTATCCCAGATTCCGACGAAACTGTCCGAATTTCGGCCTTTATCTCTAATTCTGGCTATATTAGCCGGAATCAGGTAAAAATAGTCAGAATCTTGTCGGTCAGTGACTGAATCTCGTCATCGATGATTTTTATATTATTTTATATTAATATTTATATGTTTTGAATAAAAATTAATTTTTATAGGTTAAAATGATTGAATGAAAATATGAAAAATATTTGTGATTTTCTGTACGCGCCAAACACCGAAAAATGCTTTCCGCAAAAAATATTTTCCAGAAAAATGACTTCCCTGAAACCATTTTACGACGGAAACCATTTTACGTCGAAACAAACGGAGCATAAATAATAATTGAATTCTGATTTCAAAAATCAAACACCCAAACACCATAAATTTACTGAATCTTATTTTTTACGAATTTAACCCTACACAGTAGTCCTTGAAAAACATTAAAAAAGAAAAAAGAAAAAGAAAAGAAAATGTGATATCGCTAGCCTCCTTAAAAGGGATTAGATCCTAAATTTGAGAAAATTTTGGTAGGTGTTTGTGAGATACCACTTATGTCACCCACCAGACTGGAGAAGCGGTTGTGCATCCAAATTTTATTTGGTTCGATTGGTCTCATAAATGGTATCTCACAATCACCTACCCGAATTCTCTCAAATTTGAGCAAATAATTTGAGAGGATCATGATCCCCTTAAAGGACATGTCCTAATTCCTACAAATCAGTCTAATAAAGTGACACGTGTTTTTGAAGCATGTGAGAAGCACATGTTATTAAAAAAAAATTGTTTCTCACATGCTAAGATCGGTTTTTAGGAATTAGATACAAACCAGTTTATAGCTAATTTATGTCCCACATTAAACTAGTCACATGATCATCTGCCTTGGAAACTCATTTGCGTTTAAGAAACTTGGATTAAGATGCAGTGCTGGGTATTGTTCTAGAGAAATGCTATTTTATATTATGTGATAATTTATTTTTATTTCAAATTAATAAATGAATTTGTAGAACTCATACGTAAATCTTACAAATTTAATGGTTAATTTGAACAAAAATATATATATAAAAAATGTATTACGGAATATGAAATAACATTTTTATCTTTCATTGTTCCGTACAAATACTTTTTATCTGGCTGTTTTAGTTGTTTATTTTAAATAGAAGTTTAGAAATATTTATCTCTTAATAAACTTAAATTGAAATGGTGGCCATATATACCAATAGGTTCACTTTTGGTATTCATAATTTTGAAATGATTTTAAAAAATCATTAGAAAAAAGCCCATTCAAAATATTAGGCTAGCTTGTTCTTGTTAGCATTAATTGAATTTTTAGTTTTTCCCACAATTGGAGCTTTGACCCCACTATTCAAACCAAAGCAGAATATTTAGACTAAGCAACATGCTGTAGATTGCATAATTATGCATGAATTTAGCTTAGGTGCTAAAAAAAAAATACATGTAATTTAGTGTAGTTTAATTAAACACAAATTGCAAGTGTTTAGTAATTTGTTCTAATAAGGACGCCATTAATTAAATTCTATTTGGAATCGAGTTCTATTCCTCGATGGGAGAAACAAAAAAAAAAAATTAAAACTCTAATTGAAGGTCCTTAGCCTACCCTGTAAATAAAAGGCAAGTGTATTCCATCAATACAGCCAAAATTTGACGATGTTAGAAGACTTCTCTCTCTAAAAAAGTTATTTTAAAATTTCGTGTATTTGAATTTTGTAAACTTGAACAAACATAGCGGGAGGAATTTCAAAATTTTCTATAAAAGAGCAATGTCAAAATTATTTTCCATTGTCTATCCTATAAATTATGTGTTTACAAGTGTCAAGTGTGAGTGTGTGTTTTATATTTAGAAAATGTATGATGGTCGTCTCTTTGAATTCTTACCAAACTTATCAAGTGCATCCTACTTATATTTGTAAGTTGAGCTTATTGTAGCTTTAAAAACTAATTACTTAATCTTTCTAGAGTAATATACTTTTATTTTAAATTTAGGTTGAGAAAATCATATTTAAGTCCTTTGAACTATCATCCTTCTTTAAGTCGATTCTATGAACCGTTAAGTGTAACACTGGGATACACAAAACTATTAATTTGTGAAAAAAAAAAAAAAAAAATTCATTATTAAGCGTTAGACGTTAAAATTGATGAAAAATATTTTTTCCCAAATTCTCCCACTTTGACACTTGAAATAGCATAATTATCCACTTATTATAATTATTAAAAAAGAATAATCTCACTTAAAAAAATAAATAAATAATAAATTAAAAAAAAAAACCTGAATTTTTATTTTCAGGGAGTGGTTAACATCCTTGCTTAGCTACCCTTTAAGGTGGTCAGAATAGACCTCCTTAAAACAAGTTAAAATAATACAAGACCTCCTACAAGTTTTTCTACTCTAAAGGTACGTGCCACTAGACTTGCCAATAGCAGTTTTCTAATGTATTGTGCGACAAATGTTATATATTGATGATGATAACAATTGTTTGATACTTTTAAAATTTCAATGGCTCCCTTAACATGTAATACATAAGTAGGGAATAATTTCACTCGACCCGGCCTGACCTGACCCATATAAACTGAACCCACATTGGCCCATCGATGATCGCAAGCTCTAAATCTGCAAGGCACGAGTCCATGGATACGGAGTTTCGGTCTGTGGAAGCTCTGGGAAGAGACTGTTCCAGGAACCAACATGACCACTTGGAGGCGGCAGCGTGTGATCCCATAAAATTTGAGACCGCGTCTAATTTCTGAAAATCCAGGACCATATTTGATCCTGAATAATTCGACTACAAAGTTACTTCGAAATAAGTAAGGAAATAGTCCAAATTCGAGGAGGAAAAGGATTCCGAGTCCAAACCTAACTTTGACGGCGCTCTTAAGTTGAGATAGAAGTGTGAAACTCTTTGCAGGTTACTTAGGCATCGGAGTGAGACCCACCGGTAACCCCAGTGCATTCTCTTGAAGGTGTCCCTTTTTTTGCAGTGATAAGGATTGAATGAACGAAAAGAACATCGAAGAACGCGTAGTTCATACCATATTGAAAAGTGTATAAACAAAATACATGTTTTTTTTCATAGTATTAACGGTGTATAGACAAATTTTTTTTTTTAAAAAAAATAAGTAATGTTATATACCATATAATTATTCCACTATGATGTCATGGCACTGCCAATTTACCTTTGTTAAAAGAAAAATAAAAGAAAATAATAAATTGATAGTGTCATGTTAGCATAGTATAATAACAGTAGACGATAATATAGTATCTAACATCACTCTTAAAAAATATGTATTTTTCACTTATACTCCGTTTGTTTCGGCGTAAAATGATTTCTTGAAAATGATTTCAGCATTTTACGATGTTTGGTAGGAGCGAAAATAATGGTCAACGAAAATCATTTTTGGTTTGACCATAAACCTTCTTTAATTTTTGAAAAATGATTTACTATTTTTAAAACCGTAAATCGTTTTTCAAAATTAAACTCATCGTCCTTGCATGCACATTATATCCGATTGTCGGAATCCGGCCACTGTAGCCGATGTTGGCAGCAAATTTCTGGCCGAATCCAGCCATGGTCAGAAGCCGGTCGGATCTGGCCAAAATGGCCGGGATCCAGCCTGATCCGACCGGATCTGGAGGAGTCCGGCCAGAATCCGGCATTTTGGCCGAATCTGGCCAAACGTACTCGCCGGAATTCGGCAACGGCCACCGAAAGTCGCCGGATTCAGACAACAGTTGTATTTTCTCCTTTCGTAATTTTTTCGTGCGAACCAAACGCTAAAAAATATTTTCTGGAAAATAATTTTTTTAAAAAATAATTTCATCGAAAATATTTTACGACGGAAACCATTTTACGTCGAAACAAACGGAGCATTACTCAAAAAAAAAAAATACGTGACACTTTTACACATCAATTCTTCTAACATAGTTTAAAAAAACATTACCCATAAGTTAATCTTCCTACCTAGTTTTCCTCTCCATTTGATCTTAATGAGCTTAAGTTGGTTATGAACAACTGAAACCCTTCAATCATCTATTCCAAAAAAAAAACAAAAAAAAAAAAAAATAACCCTTCAGTCATAGAATGAAATCATTTGTCCACACGTCCTTTCATGATTGATCCATGATCACTCCATCATGGTTGACACTCTTACAACTAATCAAGTAGCCTGAGCAAGCTTATGACTTAGGAATTCTAAAAAAATTTCTCTCAAATGTTTTTGGAAAATTTCGTGGTTAAAAAGGGAATAAGATTTTTTTTAAAAAAAACAAATTCTTAAGGTATTATATTTAAAAATAATAATTGATATTTAAAAAATCCTAACAAAAGAATATTTTTAATTTTAAGGAAAGTTAAACTGGAATGATGCTGGTAGAATCAAATTTTTATTTTTATTTTATTTTTATTTTTATTTTTTTAAAATTTTTGTTTCTTCCCACGAATGTTTTTGGTAAATTTCATGGTTGAAAGGGAGTAAGATTTTTTTTAAAAAAAAATTCTTAAGGTATTATTATATTGTGTAAATTTCCTCCACTCACAATTACTTAATTTAAAAATAATAATTAGTATTTAAAAAATCCTAATAATAGAATATTTTTAATTTTAAGGAAAGTTAAACTGGAATGATGCTCTATATAAGTTGCTAACCAACCATCGGTAATGTTAATACAATTTTCAACAGGTGTCACTTGCAGAGAGCTGGTGGCACAAGACCATTTCTTGGATCCAAAGCAACAGCTTTGACTTTTGCTCTAAATGGCATAATGGTCATTTCATGGAAAATGTAGCTTCCTGTAAGTTCCCAAGTGGGAAGGCCGAAGGCGGCTATTGATTCAACGACGATCAAATTGCAATAATTACCTCACGTGTTCCCATGACACTGAAAATACCATGGACTTGCCCAAAACCACGGAATTGCCATTTTCCACCGACCTCAGATTCAGCAATTTTCGAGAAATTGGTACCTCCCGTGTACCCAATTTTTTTTTACCGAGAAGTAAGTATCAAAATAGTGCGAAACTTAATTTATTAAAAATTATTAAAATAATTAATAAAAAAATTATATGAATTTTAATTAATAACTTTCACATCATCTTGATACTCATTTTTTGGTAAAAAAAATTGATACCTCTAATATTTCTTGCAATTTTCAGTTCGCAAATACGAAAATGGTATGTTTAAGATTGTGTTAAGAAGTTTAAAAAGTATTTCTAGTACATAGAAATACGTGCAAAGTAAAAAAAAATAGTTTGTTTAGTAAAAATTTCAAAAAATACTTCTCTAAATTTTTTCTCTAAAAAAAAGGTCAAAATGCACTTTTGAAAAAAACCTTTAAAATGAAGTTATTTTTCAAAAGCTTTTTTATTTTTTTTTTAATATAAAAGTTTTATTTTGTAACACAATCTCAAACAGGCTCTTATAACACTTGCAATTAGGAGTATACAAGGGGGTAGTTATTGATCAAAAATAACCGGTAACTGCTAATAACTGAAAACCAAAAGTCCTATTCTACATTTAAGAAAGTGAAAGTGATTTCTTTAACATTATTTTAATATAATTTTTTTATATTTTTTATTTATTATAAATAATATTTAAATGATTTATCTTTTTTTTTTTTTTTTTTATCAAAAAAAATTTATTTGAACGTAGAAGTAAAAATTAATTTGATCCCATACATTTAAAGAAAATTAAAAGAAAGTTACCGTTAATACTCTTATAAGACTTAAATGCTTAACCAGGTGTCCAAATGAAAGTATAGTCTGAATTACGTATCATTATTGGACATCAAAATTGCTGAATCTCTTTCCCGCCCCAAAACAAGACAAGCATCAATCTTTTGCGTAGTGGTCATTTCGTAGTTTTGAGGAATCAAAGGCCTTGTTTTCAAGTGATCGGTTTTACTGTGACTCATTTGCACAGATTTTATTTTATTTTATTTTTTTTCATTTTCTAATATGAGGAGTTTGAATACTTTTAAATTATTATTTTTTAGAATTTAAATTTTATTTAATTTTGTCTCAAATTTTCTAAATCATCTAAATATAATTTTAAAAAATAAAATTTTCAAATATTTATAAATTTAAATATATTTTTTTTTAAAAAAAAAAAATTAAACACCAAAACGATACCTAAAATACAACCCTATGATGTTTTATGGAATGTTACAAATCCCATGATGTCATTGAAGTCCTCCTCACCTAACCCAAAAAAGTTGACTTGACTACTGCCTTGGAATAATTGACATGTTATATGGTACCAGTACCACCCCTGGAGACGTAAAAGTAGAAGTCTACTGTGAGAAAAAAGTGCGGTAAATTATAATTTAATTTTGATTTTTTTGTATATATATATATATATTTTTAAAAAAATTATATTTTATTTAATTTTTTTCTAATTCATTCTCACGAAGTCAAATCTCAAATTTAGTGCAATAAATTATAATTTAATTTTGATTTTAAAAAATTTAACACCCAAACGGATAACCTTTAAATCAAATATATATATATATATATATATATATATATATATATATATATATATATATATATATATATATATTCCAAAATTCAAAGTGTAGAATCAAAAAGGTAGAGCCGTGTACACATCTTGCCCCATCGAGACGCTTGTTAAAGTTTTGAAGAAGAGGCCCACCAACGGATAATTCTTTCACTTTCTCCTCTCAAATAATAGAAAATTTTAAAATTCACTATATAAACTATATTTCGAGAATGTCCTCAATGCATATACTATAGTATTTACTATTGCATACAAATTTCAAATAAAAATGGATTTAATAAATAAGAGGAGCTTTTCTTCTTTTTTTTCTTCTTCTTTTTTTAAGAAAGTACACATACACCCCTCTTGAATTTTCAGTCAATTTGTAATGTTCTCTCAAACTTTGAATTGAAGCAATGTCATTCTCAATTACCAAAAAATTGCAATGTACCCTCATATGACTGCCCCTATTAATTATCAAAAGTACAAATACCCTTATTTTTTATTTTTAAAGAAAAAAAACCCATGATGGTTGCGGCCCTTGTGGGTCTTGTGAAGACCCGCATTGGCCGTGGGTGGATTTGGTGAAGACCCACAGCTGGTCTATATATATATATATATATATATATATATATTCTTGATTTTTGTACATATTTTTTTTTTGTAATTTTTTCTAAATTTTTATAAGGGTATTTTTGTCATTTTTTAGTACAAAGGGCACTACAATTTTCTCGTGACATTGTTTCAATCGAAAGTTTTGGAAAACATTACAAATTGCCTCATAGTTTGAGGGGTCCTTTTAATTTTTTATTTTTTATTATATAAATCAAAATAATTGATAACTCCATAAGAAAGAGAAAACATATTAGATTAGTGTAGGTGGGTTTTGTCTTTACCTATTGTTAATCCCATTATTGAAGTAATTGGACAAGATAATGGGCCCCAAAGCAAAGTAATTAATATGAGGTTTACTGGAGGAGAAGGTAAGCTATAATGTTAGCAAATCTAAAGGGATATGTACAAATTTTAATCTGCAGGGATATATAATTCTGCTTATATTGTCTATGATTGGTCAGATATTCCATTTCATTGGTTACTTTTAGATTTAAAAATATTTTAATAATGCAATATTATATTCATTTTCAAATGGGCATTAGAACTGCTTTAACATGGCCAACAGAGGATTCCATTAAATTTAAGGTACATCTAAATAGATTTACAAATTCTTTAATGGGGCTTAGTGGTCCTAACGCATTGTTTAGGTACACTTCCAAATACTTGGTTGTCCCAAACTCTTATTTAATGATAAGTTATACCTGCTTTTGATTCCAAATCTTTGAGGCTGCCTTTTTCGATAAATGTTGTTTGCAGAATATATATTTTTTTTTTACATGTCCACACAAGAGGTGGAAGGAGAATTTGAACTAGTGACCTTCGTTTCATGAGGCGTGATCTCCAGCCGATTAAGCCACTTCTTAGAGACATAATGAACTTGTTTATTAGCCCTCTTTTGCAGTAATTTTTTATTTCTCAATTTGAAATTCATTTTTTTTATTTCTTTCAACACCTAAAAACTCAGGTATGGAGTTACCCAATGATTTTTTTTTTTTTTCAGCATCAACAAAAACCCATGTTTATTTCTCTTCTACAAGAATTTTCACTAGGATTGTCATTTTTAAGTGGTTAACACGATAAGTCTCTTAAAATACGACACGTCAATCGGTGTGAAATGAGTGTGAAGAATAGCGTTATTCATCTATATAATTGTAATTTGATTACCAAACATTGAAGTTGCTTACAATTGTAACACTAAAAAAGATGAATCAGCCATATACGACACCCTTATCTCACCTTTATTTTATTTAGTTGTTGGAGTAATAGTGTTTATTTGTTCTTAGATTTTTATTTTTTTTTAATATGTAGCATTTCTTAAAAAGGAAAAAAAAATAAAAAAGGAACCCTTCTAGAATGAGACCCTATTAGGGAAGAAAAAGTCCAAGTGGGGCACTCGATGACATTAATAGAAAGTTGAGAGAGAAAGTTGTATACGGAGTCGGAGACGTATAATCGGACATTAGAGAACAGAACATTTTGCAAAGCTGTAAAATTTTTTTTTTTTTTTAAAAAAAAAAAGTAAGAGAAAGGAAAAGTACATGAAAACGGGTGGCTTTGAAAAATGGGAAAAAGTAAGCAGAGGGAAAAGGACGGATTGGGCAGATTGGAATGGTCTAAACGTCACGCTTCTTCAAAGTTCTATAAATTTCCTTCTATCTCTTAAGGTAATCTGAAAAAAAAGTAAAAAAAATAATAAAAAAAGCGCAATATTCAAGGTGGGTCTATTTGGGAAGGGAGGGAGAGGGAGAGCTTGTAGTGTAAAATACTGTACAGTCTGTACTCCGAAATATACGATCAAAAAGTCAAAGTAATATAGGAGGGAGTATATATCTGGAAGAAAGGCTCACTGGTTAGGGTTTTCAGGTTTCTCGGGGCTCCTCTCGCTGTTTCAGTTTCTGGGTATTGCTCAGAGAGTCATAATAAGTATTTCTAGAGCTGGGTCTTCTGCCATATGTGTTGGAATACTCTGTTTTTCGCTTCAAGTTTTGGGTTTTCTATGCAGTTTCTGGTGGTTCTGGGGGTTTGAAGAGGTAGTTGGTGGTTTTGTGAATTTGGTGTCTGAAGGGTTTGTTCAGGTTTGAAGGGTCTTTTTCTCTACTTTTAGTTTCTGGGTCTTCGGACAACTATGTTGTGTTGGTGAATTTAAGGTTTTGAAGGTTTATTCTTTCGTTAGGTTGGTATTTGGATTTGGGTTTGTGTTTGTGTTTTAGCTTGTATCTTTTTGGTGCTTCTCTAAGTCTACGGACTAGGAGGTGATGAAGTGGTAGTTCGGCTTTGCTCGAGAAGCTAGTTGCAGTCTATGATTTAGGAGTTTCTAGTTACTTTGGTTTTGCAAAGGGCTTTGAGATTTCTGGTTTTGTTTTGGGTGGATAGGTGAAGGTGTTGTTGATGATGATGTTGATACATGGGTAGTAGAAAGGGGAAGGCTGGTGCAAAAGATGATAATAAAGTTATGACCGGGATGCCGAGCTTCGTTCCTGCAATACCCACTTCCAATTCCCTGTAAGTTTCCTTCTATTCCTCTCTTTTAGAGGCTCAACTTTGGTTTGAATTTTACTGTTAAATTTCTTTGGCTGTAAAGGTTCACTGGTTACTAATGACTCATCCTGGAATTTCCTTCTTGAAATATGTTTCTGGGTTGGTTTACCTGCTCTAGCTTAATATTGGTGATATGATGGATGTGCTTTGGTAATTAACGTCCGTTGATACATAAGAGAAATTCTTGTATGCTGCGGAAATTTGAACCTTATGCTCTGTTGAGTTGTTGGCAAAGCATATGAGATAAAAAAAAGAAATTTAGATTAAAATATTGGATTTATGTTTTTTCATTAATTGAGGTAATGAATACTCCATTATCTGAATTTACTGCTATTTGGTCTTGTTGAAAAGAGTTCGCCATCTTCTGAATGAGAAACAGAATAAAATATGCTCTTTTCCTGTCTTCTCTGCAACTTTTTGGCGGCTACATAGAATTTTATTTTTCTCATTATATCTGATGTTGCATCTAGAGCCAATGTTTCTTTTGTAATTGTGTAGGGATATATTGTAGTACAATGTAGTTTTTATGGTTCAATCAGAACAATGATGTGGGGAGAAAAGGGGGGAGAAAAGAGGTGGGGGGGGGGGGGGGGGGGGTTCAAATTCCATGGTTGAAATGTTTTATTAGAGCATCGTAATGATCAGTCTTCATCCCCCTATTTATTCTGGTGTAATTATTTTCCTTTTCACAGTTTTTTTTTCCCAAATTTGTCCTCAACTTTTCTATAATAACATTTTTTTTTATAAGTAAAATGCAACTTTATGGCGCCCCTACGATAGCATGTTGAAAATGCAATAAAAAGATTTAGTTGATAAGGCATAGTGTACTAAGATGGATGAATTCAGTCATAACTAATCATTCAATACTGAGTGCCATAATTATGATGATTTTGTCAGACTACAAGTTAGGTTGGGAAGTTCAATCATGATTTGAACATATGCAGCTTTTTCAGGATCATTATATATTTCTGTGGATGGATAGTTTTTTTCTTAGCATACTTTTAGCTTTTAGACCTGGCTAGAGAATATGGATTCAATGACTTTTTAGGATTCTAATTTATCACTAAATTTTATTGTTGATGGTTCTGATGATCTCGTGGCTTTCAGTGGCACAGAAGGAAACACCATTCGTTCCTCTCGAATTTCGGACTTTGGAACATTTGAGCAATCACTTGGATTTCGTGTAGAGGATGCTGTTGACCTAAGTATGTAGTTAACATCTCCATCTTTATCAGAAGTGGACTTGTTCTTCCTGATGCTATTTCATTTACTACTTATACATTGTCTCTTTTTTAATTTTCTTTAACTTATTTAAGTACATAACCAGTATTGCCTACTGAAGTATTGAAGAGAATGTGTTGTTTCCAACATCTTTTTCTTTGTCATGTGGCACGAGGCACTTGACAATGTCTATGTGGTGAATAAGCTTATAGATATGAGTTTGCTGGTGATTTTCCTCATAAATATGAACTAGCCTACCATGTCAGCTGATTCCTATGGCCTCATAAATGTATCCTTTGTAATTCGTTTTTTCCCTTTTGCATAATTTTTTTTTTTCATTCATATTTTCTAAAATCCTTAAGCATGATTTAGAAATGCATGTAACTTCAGGGAGTATAGGAATTAACATTGCAGAGAATATCACTCTGTTGTTTCTGAATTGCTTAAAATGCAATTTGGTCATGCATGTCATAGTATGCACTAAGAAGCTTAAGAAGTTTGCAAAATATGTAATGACATGATTTGTATAATTTCAGGATGCATATTTCTCTTCTTTCATGTCACATGCTTCTTAACCCCTTATTTTCCTATTTGATATATAATTCTTTTTTTGCTCTGTTTTAGATCCTGTATATAGCCAGATGAAGTCAAGTAGCCAGGCTCTAGGTACAGACGTTCAATTTGCCACTTTAAATAAGGTAAGTCTTTATATTTCATTCGAAGTTGCTTGCTTCATTCAATAAAATTGATTCTAACTTAGCTCTTGTGCTCTTTTTCTCTCACATTGTGGGATTTAGTCACTTGCATCGTCAGATATGAATCTGTCAGCTGCTATTGCGGGGTCTCACATGTTACAACTACGAAAAGAACCACAAGCGAATCTGGTTTCAACATCTGGTGGCCATCGCGAAAACTGGGGAGAGTCCACTATGGCAGAAGCAAGCCCAAGGACTGATACCTCAACGGATGACACAGATGACAAGAATCAAAGGGTGATGTCTCTTGTATTGGTTATTAATCTTATTATTGCTGTTTAGAGATCAGATCATCTATGAATTCCTCTCAGCAATGCTACTACGTGCTAACTTGGTGCTTAAAGTAATGTCTCTTCATTAATATTGTATGATAATTTCGTAAATTTGGAATAATTGAAAGGAGAAAAAGAGAGGAGAAGTAATCGAAAGAAGAAGAGAATTGTCTTATTCTTCTTTGTAGTTCCATACAATTACAAAGGTTTAAATAGAAGAGACCTACAGACTACTATGGAAAGAAATAATGACAGATTACAATCAAAATAATTATAGGAATAAATCGAGAATATCTTCAACACGTATTGAGTACTAACTTTGCTTTGGAGTTTCCATGTGAAAGTAATATTACATACAAGAAAATTTTCTTTCTCATTGTAAAACTTGGCTACGCTTTAGCAGTGGATTTACGCTCTGTGTTTTCCTTGTACAGCATGAAAGGGGTCTATCAATTGTTGTTGCAGCCTCTGATTCCAGTGACAAATCAAAAGAGAAATCTGGGGATCAAAAAGTAACATGATTCGGACAATTTATATTCAGATAATGTCAGATCAGCATGATTGCATATTTAATTTTTGAAATCAAAATCTTGCAGACATTACGCCGACTTGCTCAAAATCGTGAAGCTGCGAGAAAGAGCCGATTAAGAAAAAAGGTAGGCCCTTTGTGTCCACAATACTTCATCATGAACTTTCTTTTCATGTTAAGCTGCTATATTTTTAATGTGTAATTGCTGCATTTGCTGGAATGCATCTTGCTCTATCGAATACTAAATTATGTTTGTGATTTACTATTATTCTAAACATCTAATTTAAATTTTATCTCTTCTCTACTTTATAGGCATATGTGCAACAGCTTGAGAGTAGCCGGCTAAAGCTAACCCAACTTGAGCAAGAGCTCCAACGAGCCCGTCAGCAGGTCCGATAATGCTATCCTATACTGTTTTCATTTTCTATACTACTCTTACCCTCTTTCCTTTCAATTTGAGGGTTTTGGGCATCGCCTTTCTTATGTTTCTATTATTGTTTTTTTCTTGTAGGGAATATTCATTTCGAGCTCAGGAGATCAATCCCATTCAATGAGTGGAAATGGTATTTGAACTTCTTTTTCCCATTTGATTGTTTATGGTTTGCTTATGTGCCTGGGGTTAGAAAATTGATCAAAGAATGAATATCTCTAATGACTTTAGAATCATTTTTCTTAATATTTTGTGTGGAAGGCCATTAAAAAAAAAAATTTATTTTGCAGTTGTAGCTTTCAAATATGCGAGTATGGAGTTTTATGATTGTTAGAAAGGGTACTATTGTAATAAAGAGAAAATAGTATATTTGTCATTGTTGTATTTTTCCTACTGTATGTTATGGGATTTGGCTTATGTGCTATAGTAAAAACTACAGCACATATGCGGTAAAAATAACCAAAGGTTGAGATTTAACCAACAAAAATTTTAACCAAACGTCGTCGTTCTTAAATGTCCAAGGCTCCAAGCAAACGTTTGCTCAATCGATGACCTGACGCCCTTTTTTCAATGGAAAATGGTACAGTTGCTTTTTCGGGGGCTAATTCGTTCCATCCAGCAGGCATATTTTGGGGCAATGAGTTTGGTGGTGTGTTTTTGGAGCTAGGTCAGCAGATCAAGTTGGGAGCTTTCAAGGTTTGGTGGGTGGTGACTCAATGCTCGAGGAGGTGGTGACCCAATCAGTGAGGCCCAACCAGAGTTTGGAAAATGGGTGGCCTGAGTTGTGCAAGCTTGGGTTGGTCAATATGGGGTTTGGGTCTGGTGGGTTGATGAGCGGGAGTGCTACAGTGTTTGAGATGAATTGTGCCATTTCAAGGACTTCTAGCTGCCCACCAATGGTAGCCCCAACGATGTCCAAAGCCAAAGGCAAAGTGTCAGCACCGGCGGAGAAGATGAGTTATGTCGCTGGGAGAGAGAGAGCTTCAAGAAGACAAAGGCAGACAAGGTATTGCAAAACACGGAGGTGGGTGGGTGTATATGTGTTTTATTCACTATCCAATACTCCCACCATCTTATTATTAGTTCCTATATATGTTTTTATTTTCTTCTTTTGATAAGTAAAAGAATGGATAGAAACACAATAAACTTCTTCCAAATGGATTTTCCATCATGGATTTGGCCGCTCCTTATTCTCAGGCACCTATACATCAAGAAACTCCACCATCAGAGAGTACCCACTGGACCTCAAAATCCCACTTGCTTCATGGAACGAATTAGCCCCTAAAAAAGAAACTACCATTTTCCATTGAAAACGGCATCAGGTCACGGCTTGAGCAAACGTTTGCTTGGACGTTTAAGAACAACGACGTTTGGTTAAAATTATTATTGGTTAAATCTCAACCTTTGGTTGTTTTCACAGCAGATGTGCTGTAGTTTTTACTACAGCACATAAGCTGGATCCTATGTTATGAACCTCTCTTTTTGTGTAAACTCTAATCTTGACAATTATTAAATTAGATTAATATCTTTATTGCATGTGCACGATACACAGTATGCAAGGTCAATGTGCAATTCGAAGTGGGCATGTCAAATGGGTTGCTTATCTTAATCCATAAAGGGTTTCAGATGTGCCAAGCTGTTCATGCAATTTATAGCTCATTGAAGGCTTTTTGCCAGACTTGCATGGGATGAACTCAAACCTGCATTGCAGCTTTATTTTAAATGAATATCTCAAACAGGTTGTTGGCTTGCCTACTTGAAATCAGTGTGACATGAAGATTCATTTATATTTGGTTTGGCCTACTTGCTCCAAAGGCCCAAAGTTGGAGAGCTTATTCTGTCATTCAAACCACATTAAATGGATGATTCTCTAAACATCAGTCTTGATTTCATTCCATCTGACTCTCATGAATTGCATGATTTGTTCAGCTGCGGTCTGTCTCTTTTTCTGGCTATAAATTTTAGTTTAGCAACTCAAAAAGAAATAGAGAAATCTTACTTGTTAAGGTCTCTTTACTCAGTTAATTAGAACCAGATGAATCAGTATGCTTATTGAATCATTGAATAACATTCTGTCTGTTATGTACAGATCAGATTTTGTTAGGTAGAGTATTCCAAGTAATTTGGAGTGAAAGATATGTTCAACTTTTTCTCTACATGCATTGCCTTTTCATTTGATTGTGTTTTGGTCTTCTGACTCCCAATAAGAACTATTCTGATGTTAGATACTTTCCAAATTTTGCATCTCTCTGCTCTAATGGTAGCGCTGCTTATTCTTCCTTGTATCCACTTCTTATTCTTTTTTTTTTCTTTTTTTAAGAAAAATTTACTGTCCCTTGTTTCATATTGGGCTTTGATGTAGTTTTTTTTTTTTTTATTAATTATTATTATTATTATTATTATTATTATTATTATTTATTTATTTTAAGTCTGTGTGGCTGAAGTTTGGCTCTTACACATAACATCATGCCTTAGAGATGAATGCAGCGCCCTATATCAATTTGGTTCCCTTTGAAATTTGTTAGATTCTAATATATCTATCTGATGTTTTTGGAGGAGAAAAGCGATTTTCATACATGATTACCTTCTTTTCCTGGTTCATGAGTTTGAGTATAATTCTCGTCACTGTTTACCAATACTAATGGTCATATTTTCATTTGATAAGTAATCGACACATATCATTTAAAAGCGTAAAGTGCTCCTAAGTACACAATAAGTATATAAAAAGAAACACTTAACTAGAGTAAAAAGAACAAGAAAATTACTATAACTAATCATTACACGAGAAACATAAGCAGCTGTCCAAAGATAGAAAGTTTTGAAGAATAAGAACTTAATTTCCTTCAATGTCCTCTCTCGTTCCTCAAAATTTGTCATTTCTTTCTCTCCATAAACACCATAAAAGGCATGTAGGCATCATCTTCCACACAACAACGCGTTGTGTATTGCTGGTAGGCCACCAAGAAGCATATAGGTTGACTACATGTCTTGCCATAACCCAGGGCAATCCAAAACGATTGAAAAAGTCAATTCAAATGGCATAAGCCATGTCACAATGAAGAAGAAGATGGTCCACGGACTCCCAATTATTCTTGCACATGCAGCATTTGTCCACCACAATGACGTCCCTCTTCTTGAGGTTATCCATGGTAAGAATCTTACTTAAAGCTGCCGACCAAGCGAAAAGGGTCACCCTCAAAAGAGCCTTAGTTCACCAAATACTCTTCCATGGGAAGTGGCAACCTTCACTACAAACCAAAGAACAATAGGATTTAACCTTAAACAACTCTTTTTGGAGGGGACTAATGGTCATAATACATGTTGCAGCTATATAAATTATTAACTTTGATATTAATTTTCTAGATTTTGGTAGATGACACAATCAGATATAAAACTTGGTCTGAATGCATCGAACCCTTCATCATTTATTTGCTTCCTCTGAGGTGCATATAAGTGGTTTCTTGGCTAGTTCCTTAAGGAGTTACAGTTGTTGACTGTGTGTTTGCATTGGCTTTTAGGTTTGTATAAGTTAGCTACATTTTCCGACATAAACTTTTATGGTGTGGGTTTTGGACCATTAATAGAACTGGTGAAACTAGTCAGTTTGGTCTGAGCATGTAATGATTCTCGGGTTCCAGGTTATTGAATGGTTTTTGTCTTGTGTAATCTTCATTGTGAAATTTCTTTGAATGATCCCAATTTGGATGTCATTATTGACATGGCAGATTACACATGGTTTGTTATTACATGGCAGATTACACATGGTTTTGTGGTTCACACTTACCTGTCTGTTTTCTTGCTTTGTTGGTGCCAGTGGTGCTAAGATTGCCATTTGATAAAGCAGATCCTTAATGGTAAAAGATCTGACATGTTGATGAACTGGCATACAGGCGCCTTGGCATTTGACGTAGAGTATGCACGGTGGCAAGAGGAGCACAATAAGCAGATAAATGAGCTGAGGACTGCAGTCAATTCACATGCGGGTGACACTGAGCTTCGCACCATTGTTGACAATGTTGTTGCGCACTTTGATGACATTTTCAGGCTGAAAGGCACTGCAGCGAAAGCTGATGTTTTCCACATCTTGTCAGGAATGTGGAAGACACCAGCTGAGCGGTGTTTTTTGTGGATTGGAGGCTTCCGATCATCTGAACTCCTCAAGGTCAGTTTCCTTTTCGTGCTTTCTGTTCTCATATGAAGAAGATAAAGATGTGACAGTGGAATAGGAATCTTTTTGACAGAATTATCGGCTCTGATTGTTAATGTGTTATGGGGGTGTTTTTTGTTTTTGGTTTGACAAAGTGTTCTGAGTGTTTTGTAAACATTTTGTGTTTTGAGTTGCTTGTTAATATTTGTATTTCGAGAACAGAAAACGAAAGAGAGAAGAGAATTTTAACAAACGGAGCCATCGTGTTTTCCTGAAAGAATTGAGGCATGCTTGTGTGTGCAATAGATTTAATGATTTGTGTTTATTTGAATAGTGTAGATGGCTTTTGGTGTGAGATTTATTTATTATTATTTATTTTTAAGGTAGAAGCAATTCCCACACCTATATGGGATTGAAACTGATTTCTCACCCTCCACCTTTTTAGGTAGACTCAACTCACACCTATATAGGTTGAAGACTGATATCTCACCATCTACCTCTTTTTTATGGGGGAAGAGATGCCATTTGTTTCAAAGACTGTTTGCTTCTCAGCTTGAGAATATATTTGTCTTATTTTTTATAGAAATAGAAATATATTTGTCTTATTTTTGATAGAAATAGAATTGTAGAAGTACAAAACTTGGATCTGCCAAACCGTGCGAAAATATGGCATAGAAAATCTTTAGCTTGTAGGTAGAAATGTATCTGAGCATACATGTGTGAGCTCAGGATCTAAATTGTATATACATACTGTTTCCGAGTAAAATTAAAAGAAAAAGGTGAGAAAGTTTATGCAAGATTTAATTCCATAAGAGTATAATCCAACAAGAACAGCAACAAGAAGAAGCACACTCCAAAAGAAAAGGGGAGAAAGGGAAGAGGCCCCGGCCCCTTTTTTTTTTGGTTTTGGGGGGGGGGGGGGGGGGGGGGACTTTGGAGGAGATTAAGTATTTATTTTTCAACCGATTGTATCTTTGGGCAACGGTTTATGTTTCTCCTTTGATTATTAGTTATCATGATTTTTTTATTTTTTATATTTTTTTGGCCTTACTAGCTACTAGTTAGGTGGCTTTTCTTGTATAATTTGTGTATATGGGGTGCCTTATGCTTTTAATGATATCTCGATTGGTTATCAAAAAATTGAAATATTCAATACCTGGCTACTATATAGTCAGAAATTTTTCGTTATTTTTTAAAATAATTTGCAATAGTTTTAACTGAATTTCCAATGGTGCAGCTTCTTGTGAATCAATTGGAGCCTTTAACTGAGCAACAATTGGTAGGCATCTACAACTTGCAGCAATCATCCCAGCAGGCTGAAGATGCTCTGTCACAAGGCATGGAGGCATTGCAGCAATCACTGGCTGACACGTTGGCTAATGGTTCACCTAGCCCATCAGGAACATCTGGGAATGTGGCAAACTATATGGGTCAAATGGCCATGGCCATGGGAAAGCTTGGAACACTTGAGGGGTTCCTACGCCAGGTAATTTTGTTTTTGATTTGATCCCACTTGTTTGCTTTCCCAGTCTGGTTTCTACGCACATTGCAAGGAAGGGCAGAAGATGAAATGAAAGTCAGAATCATGAAACAGGCCGGATTTGGATTTGAAGTGGCTTTTTATAATTACTAATTCAGATTGCTAGTTTTCTTTCTTTTAGACTAATAAGAAAGAGCAGGATAATCTGTACATATGGTAGAATGCTGCTTCTAACCCCAAGGGGTAGCTATCGGCTGGGACCACGCCTCATGAAGCGAAGGTCACTAGTTCGAATCTCCCCTTCCCCTCCCCCTTGGGGCCAATTACTTAATCAAAAAAAAAAAAATGGTAGAATTTTGCTTCTTGCTACTATTGCTTTAAAAATGTTTAGTCTATGTAATTATTGTAAAACAGTAGGTAATCTGGAAATGTAAATGTTTTCTGGAATGGAGGAATTTCGTTATATATATATATAAAATTTATGTTCGCCTAAAATCACTTTTTCTGGTGTTTGGGACATGAGGATTAACCCAAATTCTACATGTAAATGTTGCATTTGTACATGTTTTTCAAAGCATTATCCTCTAACATTGCTAGGTTAGTATTTGGGGTTGGGTGGAACGATTTGTAAAGTTGAACGGTGATATAGAAATTATGCATCCTCCCAAAATGATTGCCCCCACACTAAAAGAAAGAAAGTGTGTAGCTAAGCCTTGGGATTGGTTAATTGTTCTGTTTTCATTTCAATAAAACTTTTTTTATTTGGAGTACTTTTTGTGCCATAGTTCCTGTTATGATCAAATATAGGCTTAGAACTGAAAGCGATTCATTCGCAAGTACTCTTCTTAAGTCCCATCATCATAAGTATTCTTTTTCCTTTTCAAATAATCTAAAGCCTGTAATGTCTGTCAAGAATTAAAATTTAATTCTAATTCACTTCAAGTCGTGCTTCTTTTCATCATTATAGGTCCACTTATTGGACATGGTTTACCAAAGGAGAGCTTTTCTTTTGCAGATAAAATCTTTGTTAATTTATCACTGGGAAATTGTTGAAAAGTTAGGTGTTTGTATTAGAGTTATCTTATGTTTTCCATCAACTCAGCTTGCATGAGTAAAATATATCAGATTTGGCATTTTTTTTTTAATATTTTCTTTACAGCATTTTAAAATGGATTGTCATTTGCATTCAAAATACATTGACCTCTTTGGGTTTTATTCAATAATCTCTTGGTTTGTTTGCAGTGGAACAATCCAAATATAAAACGACTCTTGCTAGTTTTGATGCGACATATGTATAACCTAGTCCTCTTGTAACTGTACATAAATCAGATTTATAACACTTTTCTTTCCCCTTTCCAGGCTGATAATCTGCGTCAACAAACACTACAACAAATGCACCGAATTTTGACGACCAGGCAATCGGCACGCGCGCTTCTTGCAATAAATGACTACTTCTCTCGTCTTCGAGCCCTCAGTTCTCTCTGGCTTGCCCGGCCACGAGAATGAGAAGCACACAAGTCCCCTTGATGAAGTTATTCTGTAGACTAAATTATCACCAAGCTTTGAGTTGCTGGAGGATCAGCCATATGATTCACCATTAAGCGGGACTGCAGCTGTTCTTTGGCTTGATATTCCTCCTTTTGGGAGCCGGTTGTGCAGTGAGGTCACATTTGTTGTTGATATAGTTGCCATCTGAAGTTCTAGTGTCATATATGTTTACTAGGTCTTTGATTCTCATTTCTTATGTTTAAAACTATAGTGCCAATAATCTGATTATGTTTAGATGTTTAATAGAACGGGGAAGGAAAATAGGGTAGTGTTTGTAATGTAGGTTACAGCTCTCAATTTGTATACCAGAATCAGATTATATATTGGTGGAAGAGTCCCTTTTGGGGTGTTTGGACATTTTTCACTTTTTTTTTTCTCCTTTAGTTATGTAAATATGTTTTTGCTCGCAATTTCGTGGGTTTTAAGATTAATTGGGCAGGTTGGCTCCAGGTTTGGTTGTAGGGGTAAATCAATTATGCTCGTTTAGTTTATTAAATTAGTCAAACTCGTATAAATTCAGTTTGATTCATGTATGTTTGTATATGCTCGTATAATTTTATTTTTAATGTTTTTGTAGGAATGTTTTTAACTTTGTAATGAGAATATCTTGAGTATTTTAAATTTCGTTCTTAATGCGATAGATATAGTTTGAATTTTTATAATTGTGAGTATTGAAAGATGTGTCAGTGTGTTTATGTATGTGTATGTATATATATATACATATAAAACATACATAGGCTCGGTATTGAATTGTTTAAGAATCCAAAATAAGATTATAAGATATAATATGGATAGTCCATTTCATGATAAAATATATTTACAAAATATAATGTCCGGTGATAGTGATGTAAGTGAACCGAGTTGTTGAACTCAGTTTAACTTGAGCTCGGTCCACTTAATAAACAAGTTGAACTTAGAAACGTAGCTTAACTCGATTTAAACTCGTGAACAATATTTGTATAAACGCCTTTGATTACTAAGAGCCTTTCTGCTGTGGATTGCGAATGTTTGATTAACCGTATGACAGCTCGTATGAATTCTTAGTTGTCAAAACACATTTCCTTTGCCGGTAGATTGCAGCTCATTTTTTCTATTCTGTTTAGCCTTCAAATCTTTTGGACTAGGATCTTCATCCTTCCCAAAAACGTGATTCGGCTTTTGGAGCAGAAGTTCAACAGATTTTTGTGGAATGGCAATGATGAGAAGGCTAGAGCTAAAGTGGCTTGGGAGAAAGTTTGTTTGCCTAAAAGAGAGGAAGGTTTGGGTATTAAACGGTTGGCTGTTTGGAATTGTGTATCCATGCTTAATCATATTTGGAGTCTCTTCTCTCAATCAGGACCGTTTTGGGTGGCCTGGGTTCAGAAAAATTGGTTAAAAGGAAGAAGTTTTTGGGAGATTTTCATCCCTCAAAACTGTCCTTGGAGCTGGAAGAAGCTCCTAAACCTCAGAAGTATTACTAAGCAGTTTATCAGCTTTAAAGTTGGTAATGGCAATAACATTTTTCTTTGGCATGATGTTTGACATCCTACAGGTGGTTTATTGGACACGTATGGTAACAGGGTTGGCTATGATGCAAGCCCATCCATTGGTCCAAAGCTTTCCTCTATCATTCGTTGTAGAGAATGGTATTGGCCTTAGGCTAGGTCTGATGACTTAGTTGTTATTCAAAGTTTGCTGCCAGATATTGAGATTGGTGAAGTTGATCAACTAGTCTGGGCCTCTAAGAGTGGTGAGTTCTCAAGTGCTAAAACTTGGGATAAGCTTAGAGAGGGGAAGCCGGTTGTGGATTGGTTTAAGATTGTTTGGTTCCCAGCTGCCATTCCTCGTCATGCGTTCTTCCTTTGGCTGGCTTTTCATGATGCTCTTATCACTAGGGAGCATATGTGTCGATGGGGTTATAATAGGGATTCTTTGTGTCTCTTTTGTCACTCTAAACAGGAGAATAGAAACCATCTCTTCTTTGAGTGTTCTCTGAGTAAGAGAATTTGGACTACTTTAATGGCTGAGTGTGGTGTAGCAGATCCTTCGGTGGTTTGGGAGGATGTTTCTCGGTGGAGTAAACAACATATGAGAGGGGAAGAGCTTGCGTGTGGTAGCTCTGAAGCTTTGCCTTGCAGCTAGTGTTTACAATCTCTGGATTCAGAGAAACTTGTTGCTGAATAATGGTACCCCCGGTCTGAGGATGCTCTTCTTTTCAAAATTAGATGGGAAGTGAAAGTTAGATTGATTTCAAAGTTTGTTTCAAAGTAGTCTTTGGAATTTGCTTTGTTTAATCTCTTTGGTGTTTAGAGCTGTGTTTGTTGGCTCTTTGTTTTGTTTGTTGTTTCCTCTGTTTGAGGAAGCTTTTGTGATTTGTGTTTGGTTCTTGATTTGAACAGTGTTTCAAGGCCTCTGGAGAGTTGTATTGTTGTGTTTGTGCAATAAAGCTTTTATTCATCCAAAATAATAAAAAATATATATATATTTGTATAAACACGACTTGACTTGTTAAGCTCATCTGTGTATAATCTATTACATATTCATACATGTGTATATCATTTGAAGTTTGACAATTATTAATGGCCCATTTGTATCCGTTGTGCAGGCCTAGTCCCATTTCATCTTTTCGTACTTTTTTAATTTTTACCCAGAATATTATATGTTTCATTAAGGCATGTTTGTTACGTGAAATGACTATTCTATTAAAAAAATGAATAGTTATTACTGGGAATGGAGAATGGTTGAATGTAATAGTTATTTATATTTTTCAGTTTGGTGACAACACATTTTTTTTAACTGAAATTGAATTAAAATTACTAAAAAAATTATTAATTATTAATTTATTTATCTCTTTTTAATTTATCTTTTTTTTATTAATATAAAAAAAACCCGTAAATCATAGGAATTCTGTTGAGGTGGCCAATGGATGGTTAGGCACCCCAAAATGGACCCTCGAGGGCCTCCGGCGATGGTGCAAACACCCCAATTTTTGTTGTGGGTGGTCGACCACCCAACAAAATTCCAACGTTTTTTTTTTTTTTTTTTTTTTTTTTTTTTTTAATTTTTTAATTTTAAGTTTAAAAGAAAAAAGAAATAGTGTTTTTTTTCTTTTGGAAAATGTTGCCTATTCCTCATTTTTTAGATCAATAGGTATTTCTATTCGTAAAGAAATAATTATTTTCATGAGGATAACTATTCTTAAGAATAGGTCACTACCGAATAAAAGAATAAGCTATTCTTATATTTCATTTTAGGGACTTATTTCGCTAACCAAAGAGCCTTGTAGAGTGTCTAGAAAAGGGGGAATATGATCCATTTGAAATGAAAATGGGTTATTTTACTGTTAAAATTTTATTTAACGGTGTATATTGTCACATTATTTAAATTTTTTAAATCATATAACATTATATATATGATCAAATAAAACAAAATAAAATCTTCACACTAATATTGCTTCACTCCATTTAAAAAATCCTTATCGGCTTCCTTTATGTCTTTTATTGCTTTTGTTACTATTTGGCTAGAGGTTTCTGTAGTTCTCCTCACCTTTGATGAGGTTTTATCTGTTGTCTTGTACGACTTATCTTGCCTGAAATTGCAACTCCAGTGTTTTGGCTTCTTCATTGCACCGTTCACGTTCGCCGTCGTCCTCCCCGCGTTGGTTGTCGTTTTGTTAAAGTTCTTAAATCTAGTTTTTTAGAAGTTAGATCTACGTTTCTTCGATGGTCCCTGCCTCTCACGCGTCTCTCCACCGCAGTCATTGGCGTATAAGCTACCCGAAGCTACAGGCCGCGTCTTCTTTTGCCTTTCACGCGCTGGAGCGTGGCTCCCACGTGCTGGAATGTGATTCTCACACGTCGGGGTGTGGAGCTCACGCGCATAAAAGCCGAATCATTCTACATGTATATTAAGTGTTCATCAAAATGTCCATTAAAAAATGAAGTGATATTCAAAATTACCATTGAGTATGTGATTAATCAAATGATAATTTTGAGTAAGTGATAATTTTAAAAATCACCCTCTTCTTTTTCTTTTTTTTTTTTTTTTTTTTTTTTTTTTTTTAATTTTTTTTTTTTATTTTATGTACACTTGATGTGCGCTTAATTTACCGTTAGAATTACTCGAACGACTAGCATGGCCCTGTGCAAGAATGACACAAATGGAGAAATGGTTCAAATCTTTTTCTCCGTTTTGACCCTAACCTGGCAAACCACTTTTACTAAAATCCCCTCGAATACTCCCTTTACCCACTAATACCCCTGCCGGCCAAACTCAACCAAGTTATGGTTCTGGGTTTTGTGTTCTCAATCGTTGGTTCTCGTCGTTTCACGACGTAGAAGCTGGTCTGCGGGCTTTAAAGACAATTTTTTTCGGTGTTTCGAGAGGTTTGTGTTCAATTTGGAGCCCTGCTGTCACTGTGATTGGGTGGAATTCTTCATTTTTTGGAACTCATGGCAAGCATAGAACTTGTTTGATGAAATGGGTGTGAGAATGTCGAATCTGATTCTTGTCATTATGCTTATTTCTATTGAACTGGGTTTGCTTGAAATATAGCTCATTGCTTGGTCTGAGGACTCAAATGCTTTCTTTTGTTTGTAATATATCCGAACTAGTCTTGCAGTTGTTGGGTGTCATTTCGTTTTTGTGGGCTATTGTTATTATAGTTTCCTTTTAGTTTTCACTTTTTACATGTAAATCGACGATTTCTCAACCATGAACTCGTGATTGCAGGGCTAAAGTCTTAATAAGAAACAGAGATGCCGCATAGAACACGACCTATGACGGCCCTTTTGGTGTTTACTGGACTTAATGTCGTTCTAGTGTCAACCATAACTCCTGTCTATGATTTCGTGTGCTTCCTTCCTTATTGGGAAAGAAGGTTATGTTATTTATAATCATTCTTTATTAGCTATTGTGGTACAGATTTGTGACCTACACAATTTACTGTTCTAGTGCTATAAACAACTTTCCTTTTTTTGTTTTTTCGGAACAGAGATGAAACGATTTTGGTTAATTGATAATACTTCTACATCCATCTTGGCACAATGTTATTCGTGCATCATGCCATGTCTTAGCAATATTTACTAAATTACATAATGAATAACTTCTTTTAACATTGACGGCAATTTTAAAAATATATGCATGCAGATCAAATGTATCTTGGGACTTAAGTTTGAGGGGTTTTTATTGGTTGTCTATAACTATATTTTCTTGTTTTGGTATGTAGCGCAGGTTTGAGGTTTTGGTGTAAAAGATTTGGGAAAAACCTTGGTAATTTTTGTTGACTGGTTGCAGAAGTATGGCGTTTTTACAGATAGGTCCACAATGGGCATGATGGGGTTAATAATTGTTTCATTTATTCTAGAAAAAAAGCTTTGAAGGCATTTGAAAATGTCTAACAATGTTCTTAATTCTACGAATTAGGCCTGTCCTATCCTGCATCTCAAATCAAACCATCTTACAGAATAAAAAAGTATTCGGAAATTGTTGGAAAAAATCTTATTTGGACAAATGATGTTCTGGGTATTTAACATGTACATTTTCTATAGACTTCAACAGCAAGCAGTTTAGTGCTAAAATGGAACAAAATTTAGAAGATCATGTAGTTGGAGTGCACTAAAGAGAAAATGAAAATCTTTGTTGTGAGATGTGTTGTGGGAGGATTAAATAGGAATGAGATCAAATAATATGAAATTCACTGTCGGGTGGTTTCAGAATTCTTGAGAGCAAAATGCTCATAAACAATACAAAAAAAGTGACGTTTCTTTTGGTAACTAAAGCAACAGCTTTCAAGATTTCTCATTGGTCCAAAATGCCTAAGGATAGCCTAGTTAATCTGTTGTAATTAAGGAATTTCAGGCCCATTGTGCATGTAAGAGTTCTCTATGGTGAAGTTAAGATCAGCTGGCATAATCATAGGGCCCTCCCTACTTCTTGCCCTTATGCTAGTATCCATGATCTGCCAGTCAGAGTAATATTGACTCGAGAAAAAGGGGTGGGGTGGGGGGGGGGGGGGGGGGGGGGGAGGAGAGAGAGAGAGAGAGAGTCTTGTGTGGGGAGTAACAACCCAAGGTCATTGCCATCGTCTCATTTTTTGGGTAATTTTGGTAAGGTTCTTCTTGGACTTGTGGTTTCATAAACAGATAAAGTCGAAAGCATGTGCTGGACTCTTTTTTTCCAGCTATAGAAATTCTTAGAACACATGAAGTTGAAAGCATGTCGTGGACTCCTTTTGTTTTAAGCATTAGACAATGCTTTGAGTCTCTGAACATACTACAACATGTATATCTGCTGGCACATTTTGAAACTGTTAAAAACTACAAACCAATGTAATTGTGTAGGTGGAAATTTGTTCTAACATTGGACAGTGCATGTCCTTATAGGATTTGGCGTGTCAAATGAAGAGCTTTGTCTATGCTTGATTCATTGATTCAGGTATCTGGTTGGCTATCCATCTTATTAACTTGTTGTCACTTGTCACAGAGAGAACAACGTCGTCAAGAACGTAAAGTTGTTTTAGCAAAGTGGTCCTAACCAAAATAAAAGGATCTATGAGGTAAGAAGGATAGAAGACAAAAAGAATCTTTCCATGAGTACCTATGATTTTCTCATTTAGATTCTGTATATTTTAGTATTGGGGTATGTGTGGGATAGCACATCAAGAAATCATGGTTGATCTGTCTCTATTGAACAGTTATCTTTCCTAGATGGTTGAAAGCTGCAGGGAGCTGAAATAAATCAATCTTGTTGTATAATATTTCCATTTCATCTAACCTAAGAATAGCATAGGCCGATATGGATTGCAGTTAGGAAGGTCCCCCTCCCCCCCCCCCCCCCCAAAAAAAAAAAATGAAAACAAAAACAAAATCCCACCTACCACACTACATTGAGCCACCCACTTTGTTCTGAAGTAAAAGAGAAGAATGTTATGAACTGAGCATAGTCAGGTTCGTGGTACTCAATAACTCGTCTTATACAGTAACTGTTTCTTTAATCAATGTAGGGGTGAGTAGGGCAAATTATGGAACTTCTTTGATGATATTCTTTCTGAATCTTTCCTTGTCGTAGGGCATATTGAACTTCTGAGGCTTTAAGACTTCCTCTATGTAAGATATCATAATTGGTTCATTTTTTATTGTTAAAATGCACATGCTAGATCATATAAAGATAAATATAATATGAACATGATGTCATATTCTGTAAACTAAAAGTGCAAAATAGGGATATTTTTCTTTTTGCCAAATCCTACTTAAAAGCAGCGGAAAAAGAAAGATACTGCGTTTTTCAGTATTCGCAATTTTTTTGCCAAATCAGATTTTCTGCGTTATCAAATCGCAATTTTAAAAAACCTAGTTTTTAAACGATTTATGTTCTGCGATTTAATTTAAAATTACACTTTTTGTGTACGAAATCGCAATCCTAAACATACCCTAAAAACTGATTCTTAATATTACGTCATCCCAATTATATTATAGTCGTATAAAAATCTAGTAAATAGTATCACTCCGGTAAGAGAGATACTGCTGATAAACTTGAATGATGAATAGGGGGCAAATTGAACAGAAAGTCATGGATATGGACACAGATTTTAGCGCCTATCTATCAATTCGGACCCACTCATTTGATCCTACCACACCAACCGGCAACCGGATCAATCTCGACCCGACTCGTACAATGCCCAAGTTCTAGTCCGTACAGACGTGCCTGGCAGCCACGTGTCCGTAATAATGCACGCTCGTGTGGCGGCGCGTGCGAGTGGGACGGTGATTGATTGAGATTAAATACAAGAATCAAATATTGGGACCGTAGCACTTGGTTTGATTCACGCTTTGTCATGTGCTCTCTACGATTCCCCACTCGCATGTGCACTTGTCCCTCCTTTGCTTTCTCCATCCGCAGCCGCCTCTTCCCCTGCTTCGCCGCCACAGCGTTACTCGTTCTGTTGCCTCATCACATGGCGAGATCATGTTGATTCTTTGCATCAAAGCCGTTCAAATTGATGTTGCCTTGTGGAAGTGAATCAGCCGTGAATGCTTATAACGCCTATCTTTTTACCCTTGTCAACTAATCTAATTCATTTAATTAAATGAGTTGAATTATACTTAACTTTTATAGTTTAAGGGTGCGTTTGAAATTGCAATTTCGTAAATAAAAAGTACGAATTTAAATTAAATCGCAGAAAATGAACGGTTTGAAAATTACGTTTTTAAAAAATTGAGATTTAAAAATGTAGAAAACTGATTTTTCAAACGGGGTGCTTTTTTGAAAACGTATAATTTTAAAAGTCTAACCTGTGATTTTAAAAATCACTTTTTCAAATCATACATTTTAAAATCAGTATTTTTAAAGCGCATTTTTTGAAATCGCAAATTCTAATGGACCCTTATATTCATTGTCTTGATACAACTCGAACCCGTCATGTAACATAAGGTCTGACAATTGTTGAAACGAACTGCAAATTCGACACAAACTCAACGCAAAATTAACAAATTAAGATTGAGGGGTCTGACTCGTTTAATTAGATAGGATGAATTAAAGTTTACCTATATAGGGTGTGCTTGGCATTACGATTTTGTAAACAAAAAATGCAATTTTAAACCAAAATCGCAGAAAATAATTCGTTTGAAACTGTATTTCTAAAAAATTGTTATTTAAAAACACAGAAAATACGTCTTTTCAAATCGCAGGCAAATTATACTTTTTTGAAAACACATAATTTTAAAGGTTAAACTGCGATTTTACCAAATATTTAAGTACATATCTTTAAAAATTATATTTTTAAGTCGCACACTTTGGAATCACTATTTTTAAAATCATAAATCCCCAAACAAATTCATAAAATCCAAATGTAACACGTACGCAAGCACAAATTACTATCCTAATGTGGATAGTTGGGATTAAAGCCAAACGAGTACGTAGCCGTTGGAACTATGTGCGTACGAGAGAGAGAGACAAGTCTTACGAAAACAATGGTCCCCCGGGCTTTGTCTTGAGTGGTAGTTTTTTCTTTCTTTTTTTTTTTTCTTTTTTTATTTTGGTAAGGATTAAATTGATATTGGTTATGGAGTAAAAGCCAAAGCCAGGATTTAGAAAACAAGATTGATGAGGCCATTCTTTTGTATGTCGTTTCTTTTCTTTGGTTGAGAATGAAAATTTCATTATTCGATTTATGGCTAACTTGAAAGTTGATGAAATGACTCCATCAATCATTCTAGATCCTTAGCTGGGTTTGCTCTTTGTCTTTTAAGGCCAGCTGAGAATCCACCTACATTATTAGGGGTTAACTTTTGTTGGCATGATTCGGAAATCAATTTTCATAGCTTGATTGTAAAATTAACAATAATAATAATAAGAAGAATAATATATCCCGGAACTCTTTACGTGTTTTCAAATTTTGCGTTTTAAACTTTAGTTTTCAATTTGGTCAATTTAATACATGAGTTTATAAAGATTTTAAAACCATTAATCATTTTTCCTCAAATAAATAACAAAAGTAACGTGAAAAGATAATTATATCCTTATCGTTAGAAAATAAGAACGAGTAAAAAAATTGTAAAAAATCAAAAATCAAAGGACTAGCCAAGAGCAACAACTATGTAAAATGTAATTAATACAAGTAAACGAAAGCCGCTTCTCTTTTTATTTTAGAGAGAGAAGCTATCCCCTTTTCTCTAAATTTTCCTCCTCCTTGTGAGGCATTCAACTACCTCAGATGAGTGCTCGAGGGAGGAGAGATGGATCATTTTCCTCCCCTACTCCCATCCTCATTCATCTTTTTATGTGCTTACTCAGTTTATCTTTGTTCTTATTTTAGTTTTTTTTGTTGCTATTCTTCTAAAAATAATGCAACGCCCGATTTGCACGTAGGATAAACTTGGAGTCCAGATCTTGGTTTTCCCAAACTAGATTTGTATGTTAGTCTCACTTGGCCTCTCTACTCCTCAACACTTCCCTTCGTGCCTTTGGGTGGCCCTCACACACCTGTGCGTGGATCTCACACTCCAACTTGCCGCCACTCATCTCCGTTGATATTGCTATTTTTGGTCTTTTGTTGTTTGATTTGTTTTTCTGTTATTGTTGATATGTTTTGTGGGTTATAGTCTTCCTGTACCTATGTGGTCTAATTTTGTTGTGAAAACTTCTGCAACCAGGGTTTGTTCCTCCTCCTTGACGGCTTGATCAGAACTCGACAATACTTCTCCTTTAACGGTTTCTTCCCCATGGTTATCGCAAATTTTAAGTGGGCGCCTGCTTCAAAAATTGTATTGTGCGGCTCATTTCTTGGTTTTTATACCAAGATACAAAGGACAGGGTTGGGAAACCTTAACTTTAAAATAAATAAATAAATAAATTCTATTAGTCTTAAAGTTACTATTATAAATCTATAATCTCACTCTTAATAGATGCCTAAATTAATCCTATAAAGGAATCATAGGACTAGTATATCATATGACACACTACCATCCCCAACTGAGGCAGGCTTGTGCCCACCTCAAGTTTTTTATTATTTTTTCTTTGATGTCATTCTTGTTGGTACAAAACAATTTAATCTAGAAGTCAATCAATTATTTCGTGCACGATTTAAAAGGGCCTCTATTGCTTTCTTAAAAAGAGAAGAATAAAAAAGAAAATGTGAAGAATTTGAAACCTTGGGTTCAAAGTTTCAACCCGGGTTGTTGATTCTATCCGTTCTTTAAAGCATTTCTAGGGATACTCTTTCCCTTCTTGATCTATGGTCCCCTCTTTAATTCCCCATTTCTTCTTCTTTCTTTCTTTCTGATTTTTTTTTTTAAAAAAAATAAAAATAAAAATCAACACACCTTCTTAAAAGTGTGTTCATTTTGAAATCAAATCGTAAAAAATGTCTAGTTTCAAATTGTGTTTTCTTAAAATTATGATTTGAAATCGTACAAATATTTACATTTTCAAATATTAGGCAAGAAAGTATTTTTCAAAATGTACGATTTAAAAAATTAAATTGCGATTTTAAAGGTTAAATTTTAATTTTACTAAAAAGTAATAATACTAAAGACTATTTTTTTTTATCTTTCTATTTTAACGGAGATTTTAAAAGCCACGTTTGCTTTAAAAAAAAATAAAAAATAAAAAAAAAAATATATCCCTACCATTATCTTTACTAAAATTTTTATTATATTTTTAAAAAATCGCATAACAAAACCGATTTCTAAGTCAAATCAATGAGATGTCCATCACATGCTCTATTCACTGTTCACCGTCCAAAAGCATATGATTAAATGCGGGTGTAGTTGATAAATGTACAAAGACGAAACAGACGAACATACTTTCCCGTATTACTAAAATAATCCTTTTCTCTCTCTCTCTCTCTCTCTCTTTGTAATCAAACTCTCACTTGCATTTAAACCCGCCTAAACCCCCTCTCTTAATCCAACCATATATATAAACCCGCACTCTCTCTCTCTCTGTTTTTCTTTGTTCCAGTCTTCCAGATATTTAGGGCTCACGCAACTGTTGTATGAGCAGGGGAGCACCAGATCTCTGATGTCGACCATCCACATTGGCGGCAACGGCGAAACGGAGCCGGCCAAGATGGCGCCGCTTCCGGCTTTGACCTCGTCGGCTTCGTTCAAGTCTCGAAGCAAGAAGCCCAACACCGCCGGAGCCGGAGCCGGAGCCGGTGGCGTTATCTCGCGAGGCGGCTCCGAAGTCGATGACATCATCACACTCTTGCACGGCTCCGATCCTGTCCGCGTCGAGCTCAACCGCCTCGAGAACGAAGTCCGAGGTTCCCACTCTCTCTCTCTCACTCTCTGTGTTTCTTCGGGTCACAAATTTCGCAGTTTGTTTCCGGAAATTTTTTGAATGCCCATTAGGCAGCTAGCTGAGGAGAAATGCTGTAGTGTCGTTGAGCTTAGTTAAAGATGGAAATATGCGATGGCACTAAATGGAGTCTTAATTAGTAAATTTTCCTCGAAACTATTTTTTTTTTTTGAAATTTAAACAAATGGAGGATTCAGATTTTTCGTTTTGGTTTCAGAATGTATTTCTAATTGTTTTATCAGTTGGCTATTCTTTCTTTCTTTTGTAACAGAGAAAAGATTTTCTGGAAAATTTTTCTCTAGACAAAACAAAGAGATCGAGTCTAAAGACTAAATGGACTTTGTTTTTGATAACCTTTGATTTCATGAAGTCAATTGTCTCCATCGAAAATAATGAAACGGACGGGGAAGATTCTGTTTTCTTCTTTTCTTAATTAATATATTGTCTGAATTTAGAGAAAAAATTTCGAATTATATGATATTTGTTTATAATTTGTTTTCGTTTTACATATATATTTTCGTAACTATTGTTAAAATTAGATTAAAAAAAAAAAAGTTCCTTGTGAGGTTTAGTGATGGTTGGGGGTGGCCTGAAGAAGTGATCAGGAATTAAACTGTGCCGAAGTATCAACCGTCTCGGTTCTCTCTCTCTCCCTCTCTCTCTCTCTCATACACACACACACACACACACACATTGGAGGGTTCATTGGGCTCATGTACTACACAACAGGTAGGACTCGATCCTGAGTTAGCTGACACCCAGTTTTGTGTTAACATCATAACAATTAACATCCGGATGACTTTTTTTTTTCCCCCACAAAAACATGAAATTGTGGTATAAAGAGATATCGTTAACAAACTATTATTGCAATGATGTATTCGGCTCTCTTATATACTTTTCTCGTACAAGGGCTTTGCTATTTTCTCTCTATAAAATTATTATTATTCATAAAAAAAAATAAAAAAATAAAAAAAAAAATAAAAATTATTGCAATGACATCATTCGTTTTCCTCAAACTTCATGGCAATAATGTTCTCCAAGATTTTTTTTGAGAACCAATAATTGCATTTGAAAGGGATGGACCATCAAGGCTAGATGCATGTCAATAAATGGTATATGGTGATGCTGGGAAAAATACTCCTTAAATGAAAAAGGGCGTATTTTTTACTTATCAACTAAGTGTAACCACCACTGCACGAGCCAACCAATCGATAGTTGAAATTTGTAGATAGTGACTAAACAAAAGAAACATAATTCCTTTCGATCAATATAGAACCATACTAATTGATTGAAATTGAACCTTACTGGTTGGAAATTACTCTTTATCTTTATCTTTAATCAAAAGATTTACTTATTTTTTAAAATTTTATTTACTTATTTTTTTTTAGTTTACATATTTGTTTTTCATTTTATTTACTTACTAATTGGAAATTACTCGGACAATTTCCTTTCAATTCAATCATCCTTTCTACTTATTAAAGAGGGTCAATGTCAAGGTTCGGGAATGCATTAGCCACATTTGTGTGATACTCCAAAAGTATTAGTCATAATCAAAGCTCTTGTAACCATTTATATAGCCCAGGCTCAACATGGTACACACCCTATTTTTTGTCATGACCTAAGGGCGTGGTAGCCACATCTGGTAATGCTCCAAAATAATTAATCATAATTAGAGCTCATCTTGATTGCTTTTTTGGTAGTCAAGTCAATCTGGTCTCTATAAAATGATTGCAATGACCTTTAGTTGTGGCTAGTCTCTCTCTCTCTCTCTCTCTCTTTTTTTTTTTCTTTTCTTTTCTTTTTGGAGTACCACCCAGATATGTTTTGTACATCCCTATGTCGTGATAGTTCATTTTGTTTTCAGGTCAAATTTGGATGTCCATGTTAACTAAGAGCAGGGCTTGGTTGAGTAGAATTCTGCAAAGGTGTTTTTAGGTCAAATGTCTGTGTTAACTAAGAGCAGGGCTCCTCTAGGCATTGATTTTAATTTTTTCATGTCTCTATATGTTATGTATGATTGTTGGGGCGACCAATATGCTCTCTGCTGCATGGACAATCATGCTAATGTTCAAATGTGAATTTCTGTGTTCCCAGCACTACTTAACTACTATCGTCAATCCAGCATTAAGTTTTTGTTTTTTGGTTGTTGAATGAGAGAGAATGCTACTAACATTTAGTTCTTTATAATATCAAATGTAAAATTGGATAAATTGTGGGTTTTGACTACATTTGCAGATAAAGATAGGGAATTGGGAGATGCACATGCAGAAATCAAATCCTTGAAAAATTCAGAGCGTCTCAAAGAGAAGGCAGTTGAAGAGGTGCTATTATGTTAATATGAGCTTTAAAGTTTAATAAATTTCCCATAGCATCTGCAGATGGAGCCTTTTTCACTTCATTGTCAACTTCCAATACTCTATACTCCTTATTGATAGTATAAGATGAATTATATAGCTTTTCATTGTGGTGAACTTTCTTCGTTGATGAAAGTTACACTGCGGTGCTCAGAAAAAAAAAGTTACACTTCAGAAATAAGTAGATGCTATTACCCCACTGCTATATTTTGGACGAAGTGAGCATAGGAAATGAAACTTGTTGTCTAATCTTTGTTCTTGCATGCTGGGATACATACTAGAATAGATTAACAACATGACTTTTGTCAGTTTGCGAGACTTGATGTCTTCCAATTCTTTTTCTTGTTGCTTCATCAGATTAACAACATCTAATGCTGATGGTGTGCGTGCCATAAGATGTTCAAATTCAAAAAAGTCCAGGAGTTTCCTTTTTTCCTTTTTGCTGCATAGTAAGAACATACAACGCTATGAAAGGTGGAACCCGCACATACACTCTTAAAGGACAGCCTTACTTTCAGAGGTAGCGCGAAGCTGTAAGTAGGTTAAGCACACATGAATCCAATCAATGTGGGACAATGCTGGGTCCTTGGGTGTAGGAGTGTCTCTAGGTAACGACGAAGTCGTTTCTTTGGTTGATTTTCAAATGGGTGTTGCTGGTGATGTGGCTGTTTTTGAGGCACTGAAATGGGTGATTGTTCTGAGGGGTGGGAAGGAGGCTTTTGTCCCTGGTTTAAACCCTCAGGCCGTAGTTCTTTCTCTTGCATTGAGGGGGGGAGGTTTGTTGCATGGATCAGGATCAGGAGTTGGAGGGCGTGGCCCAGCTGGAGGTATGTGGTGCAAGGAATGGCCTGCCCCGTGGCGTAGCTCACACTACCCCAAACCAACCTCTTCTTAGCTGGTGTGGAATCAACGAGGTTGATAATTCGGCCTCTGCTGTAGTTCCCTCTATGGTTGATCATGAAGTAGAGACTAGTCGCTCTAGAAAGGAGATGCCTTCTTGTCCAGAATTGAGGGCTTTGGAGGGATGTGGTCTAGAGTGTGAGAATGATGTGCCGGATTTGGATAACTCTCCTTGGGGCGCTGCTTTTTTGAGTCGCTTAATGTTTGCCCTCCAATAGCTTCAGAGGAGATCGATTTTTTTGAGCAAGAGACGCTGAGTGGGTAAAAAAGAATATCAAAGGTTTTGGTAGATATAAGGGTACTCCTTGTGAAAAAAATTGAAAAGGAGATTATGGCCCTTTTCGCATCTATTGAAGCCAGCCGCAATAGGGATGCTTTGAGCAATAGTTCTTCTAGCTCTTACTAGTTGGTTTGTAAAGGCAGCAAAGAATCGAAAAGGTTGAAGAGGGCGGGTGTCTTATGTTCCCTTATGAAGCCGAAAAAATTATTTCTTGGAATGTGAGAGGGTTGCACGATGTGGATAAATGTATGTGTATTAGAAGTCTCATCAGATTACGGAAGGCTGACATAGTAACCTTAGAGGAGACTAAATTGGAGCAGATTTCCAAGAGTACCGCACAAAGTTTGTGGGGTGGTCAACATTTAGATTGGTGTCAGTTGGATTCTAGGGGGGGCTTTTGGTGACATTTTATTGATCGGGGATGGGAAAGTTGTGGAAAAAATCAAAGAGTGTGTGGGTAACTTCTCTACAGCTTGTAAATTCAGAAGTGTTAATGACCAGTTTGAGTGGACTTTCACCAGTGTTTATGGTCCTAATTCAGATATTGACAGTTAGTTGCTATGGGAGGAGCTGGCAAGTTTGATTAGTTGGTGGGATTTACTTCGGTGCATTAGGGGTGACTTTAACGTCCCGCTTTCCTAGTGAGAGATTGGGGGCCAGTTTCTCTCTCACTATGGAAGAGTTCTTAGATTTTATCATTGAGCAGGGTCTTATGGATATCCCTCTCCAGGGTGGGAACTTCACTTGGTCTAATAATCGTGATTTCCCTTCGTGGTCTAGAATTGACAGGTTTCTCATCTCTCCCGAGTGGGAGGCTCACTTCCCGAATGTTGTTCAGAGCAGATTACCCTAGATTCTTTCAAATAATGTTTCTATTCTTCTTGATTATGATGAATTTCAGAGGGGCAAAAGTTATTTTAAGTTTGAAAACATGTGGCTGAAAACAGACGACTTCATTGAGAAGGTGAGGCACTGGTGGAGCTCCTATTGTTTTCAAGGTTGTCTTACAAACTAAAAGATCTAAAAGTTGACTTAAAAATGTGGAATGAAAAAAGAGTTTGGTAATGTGGAGAAAAAAAAAGGGCTCTTCTTGATTATATAAAAGGATTGGATGTGCTCGAAGAATAGAGACCTCTTTCTATTGAGGAGAAATTGAGGAAGGATGTGGCTACGGTTAAGTTGGAGAAGACTATTCTTTTGGAAGAGGTGAGTTGGAGGCAAAAGTTGAGGGCGTTGTGGTTAAGAGACTATGATGAAAATACCAAGTTCTTCCATTGTGTTGCTAACTCTAATAGAAGATGTAACATTGTGTATACCCAATAAGCAACAGCCGAGTGTGCTAGCGCGAAAGCCATTGTGCTAACGAACAAGCAATAGTTTGAGCTGCTAGAAAGTCGTTGCGCGGGTAGAGAATTTGGTTATCAATGATGATATCTCCTCTAATTCGGCTGAAATTAAGGACCATATAGTTCAAATTTTCACTTAGCTCTATATGAGAATGAAAATTGGTTTCCGGATTTGGATGGTATTCCTTTTCACTCTATTAGTGAGGAGGAGGCAGAATGGGTGGAGCGAGCTTTTGAGGATATGGAGGTTTTTGAGGTGGTGAAAGACACGAACAGGGATAAGGATTCAGGTCTAGATGGTTTTTTATGGCATTCGTCCATGCTTTTTGGGATTTTATCAAAGTAGGTGTGACAAAAGCCTTTCTTGATTTCCATGAAGTGTGATAAGCTTGAATGCTACTTTCATTACTCTTATTCATAAGAAAGTGGGGGCTGATGAGGTCAAAGACTTTCGTCCTACCATGTGGTGTCTATAAAATTATTGTTAAGGTCTTGGCAAGATTAAAAATTGTTTCGGAGAATATCATTTCAAAGACTCGGAATGCTTTTATCAGAGGTTGTTAGATCTCAGATTCTGTTTTCATTGCCAATGAATGTTTAGATAGTCGTCTCAAATCTGGCGAGCTAGGAGTTTTAATTTGGACTTAGAGAAGGCTTATGACCATGTATAGTGATGAATTTAACTTTTAAAAATCAAAGGGTTTTTTTCTTTTCATTTATAGGTTTGTCTTTTTCTTATTGTATACTTTTCGTGTATGTAAGTTTTTCCTTCTAATAAATTATTATTCATATAATATTTGTAGGTTTGTCTTTCGGACCCAAGGACCAACTATTATCTACTATAGTAAATATATCATAGTTAGATGTACATTATTGTTCAACTGTCACATTGTGGAAGAAGAATAGTGAAGGTTTAATTATTTTGGGTTTTGGTATAACTTTGTTACATTGTCTAGTTTAGCCATCGTGAGGTTGCTTGTGCCATTTGGAATGTTTTCTTCAGTCGATTTGGGCTGTCTTGTGTTATGCCTAGATGAGTAGTTGACTTGTTAGTAGATTATCGACAGCAATCTAAGTTTTGTTGTGTTGAAGATGATGCCTTCATGCCTTTTGTAGTGTAAAAGAGAAATGAATGATAGAAGTTTTGAGGACACTGAGAGAACTTTGGAAGATATTAAGTCTTTAGTTTTCAACACCTTGTATTTTTGAACAACTGCTTTTGTTTAGTTATCATGATTTTCTTGTTCTTTTTATTCCTACTAGCTAGGTGGCTTCTCTCGTTTACTTCCTCAGTACCTGAGGGCGTCTTATGCTTTTAATAATATCTCGATTACTAATTAAAAAAAATCGTCTAGTTTATCTATGTGGAAATCAGTTATAAGTTGATCGCTCCACTGATATCTGATTTCAAATCCTCATAAAATGTTCATTAGAAAAATAAAATTCCTCAAAAACTGTATTTCACTAATTCGCTTCATAGGCTATTCATTGTAGACATATCAATGGTGCTAATGGAATTTCATCTCACAAAGGTGGCATTCAAAACACACACAAAAACATATTGGGTTTGTTTGGAAACACTTTTTAAAGGGTGTTTTTTTTTTTTTGTTTTTTCGTTGTGATGTGATGTAAAGGTAAAAGTGGTTTTTTTGTATTTTGTGATTTGAGTTATTTGTTAATGTGTTTGCAACCTTAACAAGCATTGCCAAATGAGAGCCCATTATATTTTCATTTTTTCAGAAAAATTATAGGTAGAAGCATTATAAAAAGTCAAGCTGTATTTCATGAAAATTAGCAAAAAACAAAAAAAATCCAAAAACTTTTCTTACTTTGTAGTATGAATTTCAATCTGTTGTACTAATGAGCTCTAGCTCAAATGGTACTTCCTCCCTTTGTAGCAAGGTGGAGGGTGAGGTCGTGGGTTCATGTTCCACCAAGTGCATGTGTAACTGACCAATCAAAAAAAAAAAATCAATCTGTTGTCCTTTTTTTGACCAAAATCATTGGAAATCGTTTCAATCTTTTCGTTGGAAAGAAAAATTCATTGGTGATTGTTTCAATTATCACTAAGAATACCAATATTTTCATTGTTGTATGAACAGCATTAAAAGAAAATTCACGTTTCTTTATCTTATAGAAACGTTATTGATGCTCGACAGAGATAACAATGTATCGACAGATATTTAAGTCCATTCATATACAGAGGTTTCTCATTATTATCTTTGTTTTTAACAATTTCAGCTGACAGATGAGCTAAATAAAGTGGATGAAAAGCTTAAAGCGACTGAAGCTCTTCTGGAGAGCAAGGTACTGTTTATGTCTCTCCTTGTTTAATTAAAGTTATTATTTTTTGAAACTAAAAAAATAGGAAGTCATTTTTGTTTTCACAACAATGCGTATACCATTACTTGCAGAACCTTGAAATCAAGAAGACAAATGATGAGAAAAGAGCTGCTTTGGCTGCACAATTTGCTGCTGAAGCCACACTTCGAAGAGTCCATGCTGCACAGAAAGATGATGAAATGCCTCCCATTGAGGCCATTATTGCTCCACTGGAGGCGGAGCTTAAGCTGGCCAGGCTGGAGGTAGAATTTCTATCTAACTTCGTAATTCATGACTTCTTTCTGTTGTTTCTCGTCATAATGTTCTACTTAAAACTGTCAAGTGTCATCCATTCGTATAGATGAACACCTCAAAGAGTAATGAGATAATTTTTTTCTACCTGTGCATGATGTTTTGGTCTTTAGGTAGCAAAGTTGCAGGATGACAATAGAGCACTTGATCGGCTTACTAAATCCAAAGAGGCTGCTCTTCTTGAGGCTGAGAGAACTGTTGAGATTGCTTTGGCTAAAGCATCCTTGGTTGATGATCTGCAAAACAAAAACCAGGAGCTAATGAAGCAGATTGAAATATGCCAGGTTTTTCTCTCATCTAAAGTTGTCTCTTTCAGAATGTCCATGTGAATGAAGGCATGCACTTGAGGTACCAATGTGTGGCGTAGACAGTTTGATTTGACATGACTTGCTCGCATATCAGGAGGAGAACAAAATCCTGGACAAAATGAATAGGCAGAAGGTTGCAGAGGTTGAAAAGCTAACCCAAACTGTTCGTGAGCTTGAAGAGGCTGTTTTGGCTGGTGGGGCCGCTGCTAATGCTGTGCGTGACTATCAACGAAAAGTGCAAGAGATGAATGTAATGACTCTTACTATTGGAATTTTGAGATCTTCCAAAAGACAACTGTTAGTTGGTTTGGGTGTGTTAGGAATACTCCAAATTGCTTCTAACCTTCAAGCTTGTATAGGAGGAGAGAAAAACTTTAGAACGGGAGGTAGCTCGAGCAAAGGTTAATGTGAATCGTGTCGCCACTGTAGTTGCAAATGAGTGGAAAGATGGCAATGACAAAGTGATGCCCGTTAAGCAATGGCTTGAAGAAAGAAGATTTTTTCAGGCATGTTATTAGTTCAATGCCACCTTATCATGTACTTCAAAGTTTATTCCTTCAAATACCTGAATAATGAGGGAGTATCATTATTGCAAGTCACTGTCCAATGGATTTTTCTGCTATGCATATTCTTGAAACACTTCATTCTGCTATTAGTTTGTACTTCTTGTATTGCTTGTTTGATTGAATAATCCTGAGAAAGGAATTACCTTATTAATATGTGCTTAGGCTTATCATCTTATAACCATAGGTAACCTGGGATTCTTTCATGACACTTGGAAGAAAGAGATATACTACAATCTTGTCATGTCTGTTATATGTTATTTTAGTTTATACTGCTGAGTACACAGAAACCAGGATGTTAAAACAGTTCTCCATCAGGAAATGACTCTGGGTGATATATAGCTAGATTGCTTGTGTGAAATATAAAGTAGTGTTTCAAGGTACATAGATGCTACAGAAAACTGAATGTTATTGTTTTGGACTAGAATGAAATTATAAGGTATTATGAAAAGTAAATATAGTTTTACATATCTCTGTAGGGAGAAATGCAACAGCTTCGGGATAAACTCGCAGTGGCTGAGCGCACTGCCAAGGCAGAAGCGCAACTTAAAGTGAGTAAAATAACCTGTTAACATTACTCCCTCGTTTTGTTGCTTAACAAGCATTCTTAATTAGTGATTTATTACTTGATTTCTCAGGAAAAATACCAATTGCGGTTCAAGGTTTTGGAGGAAAAGCTTAAAGCATCTAATGGAAATTCCCGCATTGCCTCGGAAGGAAGAAGCATAAGCAATGGTTCATCAAGGCGTCAGTCTATTGGTGGAGCAGAGAGTTTCTCTAGGTCATCCTCCAATGGGTATCTATCAAAGAGAACTTCAAATTTGCAATATGGGTCTCTCAGATCCAACACTGCTAACACATTGTTAAAGCACGGTAAGATCTCACCTAGATCATTTGATGGTGGTAGTAGATCCTTGGACAGAGATAAGCTGATACCAGATGCAAGTGGGAAAAATGGTTTGCCCACTAATACCCGTGATCAGACCGTAATCAGTGAAACAAATGGTACACATGAGGAGAGTGCAAATGGGATGCCAATTGAGAAAACCAAAACAGAACTTGAAGATTATGTTTCTGGAATACTGTATGATATGTTACAGAAAGAGGTCATATATCTGAGAAAAGCTTGCCATGAAAAAGATCAGACACTCAAGGACAAGGATGATGCAATTGAGGTTAGACACTTAACGAATTTGTTTGATTTTGCAGCCTCCTCCAATCCCCTTTTGGCTCTTAATGTAATCTGTTGTTTAGCAGATGTTGGCAAAGAAGGTTGATACATTGAACAAAGCAATGGAAGTTGAGGCCAAAAAGATGCGAAGAGAAGTAGCTGCCATGGAAAAGGAAGTTGCTGCTATGCATGTCGGCAAGGAGCATGATCGGAGGACAAGGCGCATAAGCGCTCCAAGGGGAGCTGTAAATAGTTCTCATTTAACTTCTGCAAGGTAAATTTCTTTACAAGTAAAAATTAAATTTGAAGTGGCTCTCTCCATGCGTGTATGACAGACATGCACACATGCAAAGAGATATTGATACTAATCAGTGTTAAAATGGTTGGCATAGAGTGAAAGCAGCAGGCTGCTTTGCAGGCCCATTTGGAGCTTGTAAAGCATCTTTGATGCTTTTGAAAGCATTTAGGTTGGGTTTTCATAAAACGTATATCAGAATATTTTTTGACACCAGGTTGATATGTTTGATTTCTTTAACTAGTGGTACAATTAATTTCTGATTGCCACAGTATTTATCTCGGCTTTGCACGATATTTGATATGTCAAGCGAGATTCAAACATATTGTCTTGATTTTCTCCCATGGTTGGATATGCTATTCTTTTACTTGTATGATAAAAGACTAAAATCGTAAGAAGTGAACATCCAAAGTGATGGTTTTGTAGAAAAATTGTTACAAATGATAGCAACTTTTATAACGATTCTTTAATCCGGGGGAGGAACTGGAAATGCGTCTTTCGAACGTTTAAGCTATGTAATACGATATATTAACACTTTATGTTTGTCGAATGTTATATTAGCTCTATGTGTAGAGCTGTATCTTCTTTCCGTGTCTCCAACTTTTGGGATGTTGGCTTGTCCATATTACATTGCATCTGTGCTGCATGTCCATGTCTGTGCTTCAAAGGTTTATGGTTTAAAACTTTGGCAAAACATTTTCTCATGGCGATTATCACAAATTTGCTCAACATGCAAGATTTTCCAATATATAGAGAACTTCTAATAGAAAATTACGATAATTTCTTTAACAATCAAAATTTGCTTCATATTTCAGGAATGCACGAAACTAATAGGCAACTGAAATTGCTTCAGGTCTGCAGTCAATATAATTGTATGGTTATGTCTTGATTTTTTGCCCCTCTCCCTCTCCATCTAGTTAAACTGGCTCATCCAGGTTGTCAAATCAAATTGTAAAGAACTGACTCAAGGTTTTTCAGGAATTCATCCTGTCCTGTATATTTGTTGTACTAATGTTATTACCAAGAAATATCAAGGGTGCCAAGGAATTGCTTAAAGGAGGTATGTCAGATAAACTACTTACAACCCCCCCCCCCCCCCCCCCCCCCCCCCCCCCGCCTTCTCCAATTGTATGAAAGAAAGTTTGAAATGATTATAGAAGTCACCTTTTACAACAACTGTATATTGTTTTTGTTTTGTTAACTTATAAGATCTTTACAAGTTTACAACAACTGAAGAAATTTGACAATTGGTTGATTGGTAGTTCGGAAAAAGGAGATAAATTGGATTGTCATTTGATTTTGCTTGCCTGATTAAGGATAGATTGCCTCCTGTGCAATCTATTGGATTGGAAAATAAGTTCCTAACAAAAATTCTTTCTTCTTCGGTGTTGATTATAACATGGTTCTTTAAAGCAAGATGTTCTTGATTTACTGCTTTGTGAGTCTTAGAGCCTATTTGGTATTGCGTTGGGAAATAGAGTTTTCCAAGTCAAAAATAGGGTTTTTTATTTTATTTTATTTTTTAAAAGAAAAAAGAAAAGAACTTCATTTTTAAGCTTTTTCCAAAAGTGTGTTTTGGCCATTTTTAGAGTAAAAAAGTTAAAGAAGTACTTTTGGAGGGTTTATTTATTTATCATTATTATCAAACATACAAGCTTTTTATTTGACACAAATTTTTAGATATTAGAAATATTTTTTAAGCTCTCTAACGCAATTTCAAGCAAGCTCCAAATATATGACCATTTTTTTTTGCATTTTGAACTTGTATATTTACGAGTAATACTAGAAATTTATTGTCCCTTAAAAAATGAGATAGTTTTTAAAATCACCATTAAGCTTGTGATTTATCATTATCAAATTTTGATTAAATAGTAATTTTAAAAGTTACATCATTTTTTTAGGGACAAAAATGATATTTTAGGAACTTTTAAAATTACTTTATATTTACCGGTTAGGTTCAGAATTTCCTTCTCAAATTTGGGAATGCGAGCTTAATCAATTAGCCCCTGAAATTCTCACAACCAGTCGGTTAAACACTTAAACTTAATCTGTGATTGGTACAAAGAAAAAAAAGACGATCCATCTCATAATCATTATTATTATTGTTATTGTTATTATTGTTATATTTGACATTTGGTATAAATGCTGTTGAATGCTGGCGAACTAATTTAAGTGCCATTCTAAACGTAATCTATTCCCAAGAAGAAACATTCATTTGTCCATTCTTGTAGACATTATCATTATCAACGAGGTGAATAGCTAATCAAACATAAAGTAGTGTATGGACAAGTGTTTGGCAAATGAGCCCAATGCCTCAACCCTCAAACTCTTTTATCCTGGGTTCTTTCAATCCGTGAATGGTCTGGTCTATTGGGTGGCTTCACTGGCTTGGATGTCACTAATTCGGGGATGGCTTACCTATTTTGTTTTTGTTTTTTTTGTATTTTTTTTTGGTTTTTCATTTATTTTTAACCAAAATGGCCAACTATATTTTTTTAAAAAAAAAATTAAAAACCTTTTACATGATTAAAAAAAAAAAAATCAAAATCAAAATGCATCCGTTGGTGAATAGTGTCACGCTATATGTGGGTTGACACTGTTCACCAATGCATCTTAGGGTCTTTGGCAAATATTTCCAACTCCCTCTCTATTTTTTCACTTCTCCCAAAAAAGTCAAATCCAAAATATTATTATTTTTTTTTCCACTTTTTATATCACATTAATAATTTTTTTATTACTACTCAAATAAAAAAACCCACTACAAAACAAAACATTTTTACTTTTTTATAAATCAATTCCAAACTTTTATATACTTTATATCACATCAATCACTTTTTACTACTTAAGAGCATCTGTATTGAACTTAGCATTTCAAACATTTCACCAAATTTTGGTGAAACTTTTCAAAAGCACAATTACATTAAGCTCTCCATCCTTTCACCAAAATACTTATTGTCAGAATCATTCTCTAGATTTAACGCCCAAAATCTCCATGTTATTCTATTTTTTATTATTTTTCTCATTCTCGTGCCTTTCTTCACCTTCTTCCCACAAGATCTCTGTCCATTTCCTTCGCATCAAGCCATCAACGAAAGGAAGCAACCCACTGATTTTTCAGGCACTAGGCCAACTTGCACAGGCTACAAGGTGGGCTTTGGATGGACGAGATCGAGCTTGACACCGACAACGCAATCGGTGACAGAGCTATTGACGACGAATATTCCAACCTCAAAAACCCTAACTTCACCGATAAAATAGGCAATAAGCAACCGAATTTGATCCCGAATTTCCCTTCCCAAAGTTGATTTAGGGTCTACACTTGCCGCAAGCTCAAATTCGTTAATGGGTTCACAAAGAATAAGTCTTTTGGCGATTTGGGTTTCATGGTTTGTGGCCTTGACGATTTGGGTACCCACCATCTTTCACATGCTCTGTTTTCATCGTTTGGTTGTTGAGAAAAAAAGAAGGAAAATCCGAGTGATTGTTGGTAGCAGTGTTCGAGTGGGAAATGTGGGATCTAGGTTCTGAGTTTTCTTTTCTTTTTTTCCTTTTCTTTTGATTGCTGCTTGTCTTGATCGGTGGGTTGTAGGGAGATTCTTGGGAGAGATATTTTCTTACTTTGATTTTTTTTTTTGTTGATTTGAGATCGAAGCTGGTGTTTGAAATTGTGGGTTTTGAAATTGAAATGGTGTAATTTTGAGATTTTGGTTCTGTGTGTAGCTGATTGTAGTGGGATTGTTTTTGGTAGGAAAATCTGATCTTCATACAATTAAATTGGTTGGTGTCAAAACTAATAAAAAAAAAAAAAAAATTAAAATAGAGAAATATTTACAGAGTTTGATGGATGAAGTTTTTAAAAAATAAGAGATAAAATAAAAAAAGTAGATTGTTTGAGTTAAATTTGGAGAAATTTTGGAGAGCTTGATACAGATGTTCTAACATAAGCGTAAAAAGGGGATTCACAATGAGTTCTTTAAAATTTCTCTATATTTAACTTTAAAAATTTACTCTTATTGATTTAGCCAATTACTCTTTAAAGTTATTGAATAACAAACTCTTTAAATGTTTATTTACTTTAAATAAATACTATTTTTTTTACTGATAAAGTTAATTATTAAAAGCATTCGATGCATTAAATTCAAGTCAAGTCATTCTTAAAAAATAAAATAAAAAACAAAAAATTCAAGTCAAGCCAAACTTTTGAAGCATTCAACACAAAAGATAATATTAAAAAAACTTTTAACATTTTTGAGATTTAGGCTGTGTTTGTTTTGGGTTATTTTCATTGTTCACAATTATTATAAAATTGAATAATAAATGACTGATTAAAGTGATTTTTAAGATGACAAACAAAACTCATAAAATAGAATTTAATCAAACCAAACATGCCAATAAGAAATTCTTACTTTTATCTTCAATTTTTGGGCACGAATTTTTCTTTTGGGCCTACGCATGGATAAATAGTTTAAAGTTCAGCACTTTGTTTTTCCATCTAAAATTGGGCTTTGCAGTTTGCAATTGGGTATATATGCATCCGTAGGGTTTGATATTGTAACTTCCATATTGGCTGAAGTTGATAATCTCCCCAGTGATCGGATCGAATTTATTTAAAATCCTTGAAAATCTTCTGTTTACCATCTAATTTTCCATTTAATAATAACAAATGAAAGAAGTAGGGATTCAATAAAGATGATTCCCCCCCCCCCCCCCCCCTCTTAAATTAGGTTAGTTTGATTTTGTCATTACATTAACTATAAGGGATGCAACACCTTTTAAACCATGAATTCAGATATGAAACCAACCGGAGACGAGCCATTTAATAATAACAAATGAAAGAAGTAGGGATTCAATAAAGATGATCCCCCCACTCTTAAATTAGGTTAGTTTGATTTTGTCATTACATTAACTATAAGGGATGCCATGAATTCAGATATGAAACTAACTGAAGAGGAGCTGGTTTTTTATAAGTAAAGGGCAATGTAAAAATATATATAAATAAAATGCTATAAAATAATAAGCAGCGGAATTATAAATACCTCCAGCCATATTTTGTTCAAGCTTGATGAAGAACGAAGAACAAAGAACAAAGAAACGAATGAATTTTCTGCAATACAAAGTATTCTAACAAAATTTAGAGAGTTCTTCTGGCCAATGCCTATGAGTGTGCCAATAGATGGATACACATGGCTCTTTATATAGGTAGGGTAGGGACCCTCGTTATTAATTAGATGACTGATTATTCTCCTCCCATCAAGAAGAATAAATCAAAAAATTAATATAAAAAACCGTTTTAAACCGTTATGATTTCATATAACTTAATGTGGGATAAATCATATTTAATCTTTATATTAAATAATTACCGTTATGATAATTATTTAAAATTCCAACAGTTACAAATTAAATAATTACCATTATGATAATTATTTAAATTCCAACCGTTACAATGAATTAAATGTGTTTAAGGGACACATATGTTATTTCTTACCGGCAAAACTATCTTTTTATTTTGAACCAAATTATACCCTTCACTTATAAAGGATTGGCTCCTATTCAGTTAGTCTCAATATGTACTAAACAAAAGAAATGAAGCTCAATTAGTGACTAACTATTCACAAGACAGGTTTTTTGTTGTATATATATAATTAATATATATTTATTGCCATTATTGGATAATATTAAAAATTATATTTGTATTTTATAATTATTTCACAATATTAATATGTCGGTGTAAATTAATAAATCCTTTTATATAAAAAAGGAAAATTCAAATTGGTTCAGAAGGGGGGTAGTAGGGTTGTGTGGGGGCGGGGGTGGGAAACGGGCTTCCAAAAGGCAGAGAGGCCCAAAAAAAAGTTTGAACGATTTTTAATCGTTCATGGTAAGAGAGCGCCGGTCGAAGACAGAAAAGAAAGGGAGAGAAATTTGATAGTCTGTCTAATGGCGCTTCTTCTGAGGCCCTCGGCTCCTTATCATCTCTGCTCTCTCAGAGTCCGCTTCATGGCGTCTCGCTTCCTGGCTTCTTCTTCTTGTCCGCCTCTCTCTCCTTCGTTTTTCTCTTCCTCTCGTCCTTCCCTCTTCTTCTTCAAGCCCTCTAGGTATATATACTTCTCTTCACCCCATTTCCCTCGCTCTTTCTCTTTGCTTGTCTGCCATTTGGTTCCCGGGAAAGCGTAGGAAAAGAAGGCTAGACTTGCCTAAATGTGATAACTTTTTTTTAGTAGTTCAGCAAACTTTTTTTTCAGTCTTTTTAGTAGTTCAGCAAACTTTTTTTTTTTTCTTTTCGGCAACCCAACAGAGGATTATTGTTTTATTGGCTTTATTTTTCGGAATAAAAGAAAAATTCAAAGGAAAAATATGATTGTGAATTTTGGGTATTTTTTTTTTTTTTTTTTTTTTAAAATTTTTTATTGCTGTTTTGTTTTTCTTGCTTTTTCTGGGAAACCAAATGGGGTTTTGGATGTTTGAATAGTGATATCATTTTTGTGACAATCTGTGTGGTTGGTGTGACAGGAAGAATTTTCCGTTGAGAACGAATTCGAGTCGCCTTTTGACTGGAAATGCGGTGTCTCCGAGGGCTTTCATGTCGACGAGCACGTCCGAAGCTCTGCAAGGGAGTGCGAGCTCAAAAGCTTACGGGTCTGATCAAATTCAGGTAATTTTAGTGGAAACATTATGCACATGTTACTGTTATAGAAGTTGTTCTAAATTTTCTGTTATTATATCTGAAATTGATTATTTGAAGAAAGGCGCTTCTTGTTGTTGGAAATGGTTTTTGTATTATCAGCTTGTTGAGATAATTGTTTTTGTTGGGGCTTTTAACTTGTCGCATTGACTAAGTAATGGTTTGGGTTATGCTGGTTGTCTGATGAATTTAGGTACTGCAAGGCTTAGACCCTGTTAGGAAAAGGCCAGGGATGTATATTGGAAGCACAGGACCTCGTGGTTTGCACCATCTGGTATGTCCTTTTTTCATTTTTGTTTTGTCGTGCTAATACTACTATTTTGCTGATTTCATGGGAGCAAAAAGGAAAAAAGATAATTTCTTGGAACTGAGGTTTATTCGTTTTGAAGTTACCATGCTCATTGGGTGCGCTCCTTTAGGTTTATGAAATATTAGATAATGCTGTGGATGAGGCTCAAGCGGGTTTTGCTTCAAAGATAGATGTTGTTTTGCATGAAGATGATTCTGTTAGCATCTCCGACGATGGTCGTGGGGTATGATGTATCTCCTTTCTCACTTTTGTTTTGTCGTGCTTATACTATTATGTCTGTTAGCTTTTTCCTGATTCAATCATGACAATTGATCAATATCAGTTTGAGCATTTGCTTTTAAGGTAACTAATTTAGAACTGAGGGATGGAAATTGTGGGCTATGCTTATTTTCTATGCAACTGTAACATTACCCAATATTTGTAATCGACATGTTGAGTCTCTACGCATTTCTCATTGTCAATTGCTGAGTTTGCTCCTTGATTTCCTGTGACGATGTAGAAAATTTAGATAATTTGAGGTGAAAGAAGTGTCCATGAAAAAACACTTGTAGAAAAGAGAAAAACAGCAGAGAAGAAGAGAAATTGTTTTATTCCATATTCTTGTTCCACAGGTTTACATGGGTTTAAATAGGAGAGGAATACAAACTATTATGGAAAAAATAATACGAGATTACAATCAGAATAAGAGGCCATAAATAAGAGAATAAAATCATGGAGATTAAAATCATGATATATCGGTAGTTTACCTCTTCAACAAAAACTGTATCAAGGTTGGAACATTTTTGTAATGATGTGGCTTTTTATATGCAATGATATTTTTTAATGAATTCTTGATGCATCTCAATGGCTGCAGAGATGGTGTAGTTTTGAGTATACCTTGCTTTTAGCTACAACCTTGATGAATAAAATGCGAAGAACTATTATATTGCTCTCTATGTAAGGACTTAAATGTTCCCCATAATATTTTGACTAAGATATGGCTCCCTGGCATGTTTGTCGCTCTGACAATATAAGTTTTGTTATTAATTATTGGCATGAATTGAGAATTCATTACAATTTTTAAAACTAAATTAGAATAAATTTTTAGCACTAAACCTGAAAACTTTGGGGGCTTGGAGGTCATATTCCCCCGGGTCCCACTGTAAATCCATCCTTGGTTCTGGATAAACTGCTGATTCTTGGCTTTCTCCTGGTGATTTTACATTAATAAAAATTTTGGCTATTGAAGAATCTGCTTGAGGATTAAGAGTTAATTATGCTAGATTTTAATATGCTTTGCTACTGATTTCGCTTGCTTTCTTGTCTGACTTGCACATTGCAGATTCCTACCGATATGCACCCGGTCACAAAGAAATCTGCCTTGGAGACTGTGTTGACGGTATAATTGCATACATTGACAATTTTGATTTAAAACTTCTGTTTTGAGGTTAGCAAGGAATCTGCTTCACACAGGCTAATTTCCGAGGGTTGTTCTTAGATTCTTTTAAAACTTCACACGGTTAAATGTCAATTGGGGATCTTTAAAAATTTAAATTCCATAAATTATTGACTAAAATATGCATGTGCTTTAATGGGGTGATGACAATGTCCTAATTGTGTCAATTTTTTAATATTTGAGATGCCATTCTTTTTTATGTATTTATCTATTTTTGCGCTTGATAGAATAACATATGATATTCTAGAACCTATTTTTGTGATTGTGCCTGTGTGTTTCTTTGCTTTTTTAGATTCAAGGTGTTTTATATCGCAACCTCGTTCTCTATAATGTTGCTGTTAGGCGTCAGCCACTCATGAGATATTGCAGAAAGCACTAAATGTAGACAATTTACAATGTATTACTGTCTCGACCCATCGTTTTACTTATAAAAAAACAATGAAACTACAATATATTTTTCTTTGACTTGTAGAATCAATGTGTACTTGATCGCTTTTTGCGCTTTTAATGAAATTTCTCTTACTTATAAAAGAAAAAGAAAGAATCAATGTGTTAAAATGGCACATTCATTGAGTTGAGACAGTTGCTTTGTGGAATATAAACAAGTTCATGAACTAAAGGATGAGAGTTTGCTATCACGACACTATTTGGTGTCACGAGATAACCTTGATTTAGGTCTCGTTTGGTTCATAGAATGAGTATTTCATTAGGAAAATGAATAGTTATTATTGGGAATGAAGGAGTGTGGAATGGAATAGTTATTTCTAATCCTTAGTTTGGTGACAAAAGATATGCTATAATTGGAATTGAATCAAAATTATTAAAAACTCCCACATGATTTTATTTATTTATTTATTTTTTTCTAAAACTAAATTTAATGAAAAAAATGTTTAATTGTTGTGGGTGGCTGCTTGGCCGGCCACCCATTGATGTACCAGGGGGTGGCTACAGCCACCCCCGAGAGGCTTCAGGGGTGCTCAGGCCACCCCGACGCATATCGGAGGTGGTCGCACCACCCATGGGTCCTACTGAGGGTGGCTAGCCACTCACAACAATTCAACGTTTTTTATTTTTTATTTCTTTTTAAGGGTTGAAGGGTTAAATAAAATAAAATAAATTTTTTTTTTTGGGGAAATGTTGTCTATTCCTCTCACTTTTGAGAGGAATGTGTATTCCTCTTTGTAAGGGAATAGGTCTCTACCAAATAAAAGAATGGCTATTTCATAGGAATAGTCATTCAATTCCAGGGGCCTATTCCACAAACCAAATGGACCCTTAGTATTGGTTTGAACTGATATCTGTAGTTCAATCTATTGCTAATGGTAGTTGGATCAAATGGCACCTTCTCACCTTCTCACCTTCCTCCTCCTCCGAACGAAAAAAAGAGAGAGGAGGGTATGGGAAAAACCTACTTATCAAAAAAAAAAAAAAAAAAAAAAAAAAAGGGAAAAACCTATTAACAAATGTTGTAGGGTTTGAAAACCCTGAATCCATTTATTTATTCACTGCGCTTATGAAATATTGTGTGCTTGATTAAGAGTAGTATTATAATTCCCAGGCTTTCATTGATTAGTTTTCCATAGCTATCTCCTTGTGGATTCTCTCAATATGGAAATTGATTGACTCCTATATCCCTCAATACTTTAGTAATTCCAAGAAGCAATAGAACATATTTGAAAATAAAGAAGAAGATAATAATAATCCAATTTCCAGTCTTCTACACAATGCTAACCAATTTTTGAAAATTTTTCACTTTTGAAGTTATTTATTTATTTTTCTATCAGACTCTCTCTCTCTCTCTCTCTCACTTTTCCCTAAAGGCTAACACATAAGTGCAGAACTTGACACAAGTTTTCCCCCAATGATCGGAACATAAGCATTGTCATTATTAAGGTGCAGAGAACTTGAAGTAACCTTGACAGAAGGTGAAGCAACCACCCCCACCAACAACCACAAACACCTTGACTTTGGCCTCAACTCTCAGCGTTGCCAGAGCTCTCATTGGCTTTGGCAAAGACAAGGTTGAGAGTCCTGAAGAAGCCCCGCTAATTAAAATTTATAGAGATCAGTAGATTTGGACTTTAGCCCTTAGGGTTCTTTGTCTCTTTATCTAGGTATTTTTGAGTTATTTTATAATAACTTTTGAAAGTGTGAATAGGCATAGAAGAGGGAGACAGTTAGGTCTTCTCCCCCTCCCCCTCTCTCTCTCTCTCTTCAGCAGGCGCATCCTGACCTTCCTTAGTTGTCTGTTGGTTTCTCTAGAAACGACGTTTGCCTAGTCTTCTATTTCTAGTTTTTTGCAATGGGTTATTTGAGCTGGCTTTATGTGGAAGTGTAGTCATTCGAGTTTGCATTGGAAGAGGGGGTTCGGTCTTACGAGTTTACCAAAAGAGCAGGGGCATCTTGCATTCTATATCCCTAGGTTGAGTGAGCGTGAATTGGCTGTTGGCTACCATGGAAGATTTGCTTCTAGTAGAGGCCTTGAAAGAGTTTTTAAAATCCTCTAGGGTGGGTTCTAATGCCCTTATCGCCTAGTTGTGTGCAAAAGAGTTTGACCAATATTTGGCTGTTGTAGAATATTGAGGTGGTGGGCCTTGTGGTTGTATCAAAAGGCAGAAGTGGTAGGGGGTGGTCAAGATTTGCTCCCAAGTTACAGAAGATCCAAGAAAGGTTGCAGATATCCTTTGGTGATGGTTAAAAAGTTTGTCATTTCGGGGTACCCCAAGGTGGGTACTTTTTGTCTTGCTTGAATGTGTGTCCACCGGCACCGGTGGTGTGTGCACCAGCATGGGATGTTGTCAAGAGGTTGTTTGTTGAGGTATTGGTTGGACTGAGGTTGTGTGCGACGGACTCCATGTCACTCAGAGAGAGGGTATGCCAAGCCCGATGCTACAGTGTCACAGGTTTAGAAGGCCAACGGTCTTGGAGTACTTGGGGCAACAGATCCCAGGTTTTATGTTGGTGTAGAATGCGTCGCAAACAATGGGAGTGGTTCGAGGGTGTCATGGATGTTAGTGGGGCCCTTCGAAATTTGAGTAAACAACTGGAGTTTTTGAGAGGGCAAGTGGACTGGGTAATCAAGCAGTTGGAGGCGAGCCTAGAGTCAATTGGGTCGGAGAGAATAAGTAGTTTGAAACAGACCACAATACAAGTGTTGAAGTCCAATCAAACAACAAGAATCAAACCCTCCCAAAAGCCCCCTTGTTGAAGCACAAGCCTAAAACCGCAGTCGTTGGGCCAATCCAAATTTGGGAAAAGGAGGAATAAAAGCTTGAGTGCCCTTTGAGTAAAATGCCTGTTTTGGCATAGGATTAAACCCACTCTTAAGTAGATGGTGAAGGCATGGGTTGGGGGCTTTCTCTTCTTCGGGCAACGGTCTAGGCACGAGTGCGAGCGCCATCCAACTCGTTAGGGGAGTCAGCATAATTTAGGGGGGTAGTCACTGACAATCCTCTTGTCGGTAAGGGTGTACAAGCGGGGCGGTTATTAACTACTAATAATCGCCACCAGCCGCAAACCATATAACCGCAACCGGATAATCGGATAACTGCCTAGGCCTGTTGCGGTTACCGGTTATAGGAATTTAGAAATCCGGTTAATAGCCGGGTAATCTGTAACTGGTTTATTATATTATATTATATATATTAAAAATAAATTAAAAATAGAAATAATTAAAACCTGAAAATCTAGGTTTCTTTTCTTCTTATTTTTCAATGCAATGCTCCCTGCCTGATTACCTCCCCACTTTCTCTTCTTTTCTTTTAAATAATAATGAATATTGTTTGGTAATAAAACCAAGGCTCAAGTTTTGGATACTCTCAAGTTAATGAGGGACGGCGATTAGCTAAAGGAGAGCCACGATAAGGTGAAATGACTTTAATTATTATTATTATTATTTTATTTTTTGCAAGTAAAATCGCTTTAATTATTAATACCACGATGCACATTATTATGTTAGCGAAATCTCAACAATACACAATTAAATGTACAACATTATTATACCTACATTTACAAGTTGTATTTACTTTTCAAAAAAAAATGTACAACATTATTATGTTAAAATAGTATTGCCCCTTCCAAAAAAAAAAAAAATGAAAAATCTTTTGTCCCTAAAAAATTGATAAACAACACAAACATTTGGTGCTCGATGAACTCCACAGGTCTCATCATCCATCTTCACTTTCCAAGTTTCCACCATGCTTGTCTCATCATCTTCATTTTTGAAGAGAATAATATTTTATGTTTATTTATTTTTTTAATCATAACTGAAATGTTTAATAACCGCATAACCCAAAAAAAATTCAACAATTAATGGAAAGCTGTTACCGGTTAATAACCGCATAACCGCCGGTTATTAATAACCACAACCGGTAGGTATGTTGCGGTTATTTAAAAGTGAATAACCGCCAAAACCGGTTGCGGTTATGAGGAAATAACTACAACCAGAATTGGTTGTACACCCCTGCTTGCTGGTGGCCCTTCGTCTAAACTGCTCTCTCACTCCCCACCTTCGGGTATCTTTGGTGATGAGGTTGCAACAATCATTCTTAGGCATGGGCTCCTTTATGTGAGTGTTCGTCGTGAAGTTTCCAGTTTTGGAGGGATACATCAATATTTTTTTTTTGGGGGGGGAGCAAGGGAGCAGTGTTAGTGTTGATAAGGGGAAATGAATTGTTTCCTCTGTTGTGGCCTTGGAGTGATATCAGTCATGTGGTAGGGTTCAATATTCATGAAAACGGGATCCTGCCTTGTCTGGATATGGGTTCGTACACTGTGGAAGAGCTTATTTTCTATAAGTCGTTGAGCTCTTGCCTTGTTGTGGATGAGAAACCTTATTGTACAGGGTCAGAGTCTTCAGCTTGGGTTTTGCAGAAAGTAAAGGAATTTCGTCATCATTTGGGGTTATAGTGTGCAGGTTTTGAAGAGGAGCTCATGGCCTTGCTTATAGCCATCGAAGCGAGCCGCTTCTAGAAGGATTTCACTTCCAGTTCCAAACTGGTTAATAAAGAGAATTAAAAAAAGTAAAGTATGTTTGATTGTTCTTTTTCTAGATTTTTTAGATTTGTGTTCTTCTTTCTCTTTGGATTAGGGGTATTTTGTATACATCCTTTGTACTTTGGATTGCGCCCATCTGCACTTTTTTTTTTTTTTTTGAAATATACTTTACTTATTTAAAAAAAAAGGCCTAATGTTACTTTCATTGCTCTTATTCCGAAGAAATCATGGGCTATTGATATTAAGGATTTTCGACCTATTAGCCTAGTGGGTGAAGTTTACAATTTTTTTTTTACAAAGTTCTAGCTAACAGGTTGAAAATAGTTGTGAAGAAGAGTATCTCTAAGCCTCTGAATGCTTTCATCAGGGGAAGGCAAATTCTATATTCCATGGCGCTGAGTCGTATGATTACTGCGGCAGTGAGTGGGGGTGTGTTGGATGGTTTCAGAGTGGGCGATGCCTCTTTTTCCCACCTTTTGTTCGTTGATGACACATTGATTTTCTGTGATGCTAGCTCCTCCAAGATTCGGTCTTTGCGAAGTCTCTTGCTCTTATTTGAGGCTGTATCGGGTCTTAAGGTTAACTTGGCCAAATCCAGCATTATTCCAGTGGGGAATGTCGCTCATGTGGGAAGGTTAGCCGACATTTTAGAGTGTGAAGTTGCTTATTTGCCTGTGATGTATCTGGGTCTTCCATTGGGGGCTCCTTACAAGTCTACTCGTATTTGGGATGGAGTTATTGAGAAGGTTGAAAAACGGTTGGCTAGTTGGAAAAGGTTATACCTCTCTAAGGGAGGGAGAGTGACCCTTATCAAGAGTACGCTCTCTAACTTACTTACGTACTACATGTCTCTGTTCCCTATACCGGTGAGTGTTGCTTCTCGCATGGAGAAGTTGCAACGCGATTTTCTTTGGGGTGGAATGGGTGAAGATTTTAAATACCATTTGGTGAGTTGGGAGAAGGTTTGTACTCCAATTTCGAATGGGGGGCTTGGCATTAGGAAGTTGGTTCAGTTCAATCGCGCATTGCTAGGTAAATGGTTATGGCGATTTGGCATGGATAGAGATGCTTGGTGGAGAGTCGCGGTGGATTCCAAGTATGGAAGTTTGTGGGGTGGGTGGTGCTCCCGAGAGGTTGCTGGGGCGTTTGGAGTAGGGTTGTGGAAGTTTATAAGGAAAGGTTGGGAGAATTTCTCCAAACTCCTTAGATTTGAGGTGGGGGATGGGAGCAGGATTAGATTTTGGCATGACTTGTGGTGTGGAGATTTGATTCTGAAAGAAGTGTTTCCTGATCTCTTTGGCATTGCTCGGGTGAAGGATGCGTTAGTGGCTGATAATTTGGAGAGTCTGGGCGGGTCCATTCTATGGAACGTGAGCTTTATTAGAGAGGCTTATGATTGGGAAGTCGATGTTTTTGCCTTTCTTCCAGGTGCTGGGCTCTATCAAGGTGAATTTTGAGAGGGCAGATTGTCTTAAATGGGTCCCGTCCAAGAAAGGTGTGTTTAGGGTGAAATCATATTTTGGTTCTATGATGTGCTCTGGAGGTACTCGGTTCCCATGGAAGTGTGTGTGGCGGTCTCAGGCTCCCCCAAGGGCAGCTTTCTTCACTTGGTCTGCAGCTCTAGGCAGAATTCTTACCTTGGACAATCTTAGGAAGAGGCACATTATTATTGTGGATAGATGCTGTTTTTGCAAGCGGGATGGGGAATCAGTGGACCATATTCTTCTGCATTGCGATCTGGCCTCAGCTCTATGGAACAACATTTTCTCCCGCTTTGGTATTTCGTGGGTCATGCCTAGGAGTGTGATTGACTTAGTTGCTTGTTGGTGGAAGTCTGGGAGATCTGGGAGCGCTACTTCTTGGAAGATGGTGCCTATTTGCCTTTTTTGGTGTATTTGGAGAGAAAGAAACCTTAGGTGTTTTGAGAATCTAGAGAGCTCCCTAGAGGAGGTGCTAGAGTTGTTTCTCCATACCTTGTATGTCTGGTCGATGGCTTATTTGTACCCTTTATCTATTAGCTTTGCTGAATTTCTTGCTTCTTTTTCGCTTTCTAGTTAGGAGTTTTCTGTTGTTTACTTCTAGTGTACGTAGGGGCGCCTTACGCTTTCAATAAAACTATCATTACTTATCAAAAAAAAGTTAATGAATGCCTTGATAGTAGCATCAGATATGGGGAGCCAGGTGTGCTTTGCAAATTGGATATTGAAAAGGCTTATAATTATGTTAATTGAGATTTTTGCTGTGTATGTTGAGGAGGTGCGATTTTGGGGAGAAATGACGTAATTGAATAGCACATTGTAGGAGACCTTTTGTCTCCTTTGCTGTTTGTCATCATTATGGAGGCTTTTAGTAAAATTATCTCTGCTACAATGAACGAGGGCTTTCTATCAAGCTTTTTTGTGGGTTCTAGGAATGTCGGTGCACTTAACATTTCCCATCTTTTGTTTGCGAACAACACTTTGATATTCTATGGGGCAAATCTTGATCACCTTCATTACTTTCGTTGCTTGTTCTTATACTTCGAAGTTGTCTCAGGTTTGAGAATTAATTTGGCTAAATTAGAATTGCTCCATGTTGCAATGTCAACAATATTGATGGTCTAGCTAGTATTTTGGGTTGCAGGGTCTCTTTTTTGCCTTCGGAGTATCTAGGCCTTCCGCTGGGAGCTTTTTTTATGGCCAAATCTATTTGGGATGGCATTATTGAGTAGATGGACCGTCATTTGGCTCTTTGGAAGATGATGTACTTGTCTAAGGATGTTAAGATTACCTTGATTAAGAACACCTTATCTAATTTGCCCACTTATTTTATCTTTCTTTTTTCCCTCTCCCTGCTGGTGTTGCCAATAGCATAGACAAGCAGCTTTCTTGTAAGGTGGTATTGGTGAAGAGTTCAAATTTCACCTGATAAGCTGGTCCAAAGTTTGTCCTCCGATCTTGAGGGATTGGGGGAGGGGTGTTGGGGTCCGAAATTTTCTTCTATTCAACTGAGCTCTCTTGGGGAAGTGGTTATGGTGTTACATGTATGAAAAAGAGGCTCTGTGAAGGGTGGTACTGAATTTTAAATATGGCAACTCATGGGGTGGGTGGTGTTCTATTTATGTTCATGGGTTGTATGGGGTGGGTTTATCGAAAAATATCAGGATGGGCTAGGGGGAGTTTTCTAGTCATATTAGATATGAGGTGGGTGACGGCTCAAAGATTAGATTTTGGCATAACGTGTAGTGTGGAGATCAGACCCTTAAGGTAGCTTTTCTAGAATTATTCAGTATTGTTTATTTTAAGGATGCTTCCATGGTAGATCATTTGGAGTTTTCTAGAGACTCTCATTAGTATTGGAGCGGTGCATGTCTGGGAGGTAGATTTCTTTACCCCATTTTTCAATCTGTTGTACTCTTTCATAATGAGATGAGGCAGTGAAGACAAGCTTTGCTGGACCCCTTCCAAAAGAGGATTGTTCGATGTTAGGCCATTCTATAATGTTCTTTCTCCCATTGATAGTACTCATTTTCCTTGGAAGAGTATTTGGTGGAATAATGTTCCCTTGAAAGTGACGTGTTTTGCTAGGTCGGCTGCTTTCAGGAAGATCTTCACTATGGATAACCTAAGGAAGCAACATATAATAGTGGTAGATATGTGTTGTATTTGCAGAAAGAGTGGGGAATCTGTTGATCACCTTTTACTCCATTGTGAGATTGCTAGTGCCTTTCGGAATACTATTTTCAATCTTTTTGGGCTAGACTAAGTCATGCCTAGATGAGTGGTAGACCTCTTTGCCTGTTGGAAATGGCAGTTTGGTAGTCTTCATGGTATAATGGTGTGGAAGATGGTTCTGTCTTGCCTAATGTGCTATATTTGGACGGAAAGAAATTATCAAAGTTTTAAAGATTGTGAGAAGATGGTGGTGGAGTTAAAATGTTTTTTTTCTTCAATACCCTTTATCACTAGACGTTTGCCTATGATTGCTTTCATATTTCTAGTTTTCATAATTTTCCTGATCTTTTTTTTATTTTTTATTTTTTTTTCCCTCTTTGGTTTGGTGTTTCTCTTATATTCTTCCTGTGTACTTGGATTGTGCCCTTGCGCTTTTTAAGGAATTTCATTTACTTATCAAAAAAAGAAGTTCAAATTTTTCTCTATCAAAAAATTAACTCAAAATTTAGGATCATTGTTTGTATATCGCTTAAATAAATGCAGATAGTCCTCCTGTAGTCATCTGAAACTTTTTAATGAATTTCAATTTCTTATCAAAAAAAGAAGTTCAAATTTTTCTCTATAAATAAAGTAACTCAAAATTTAGGATCATCGTTTGTATATCGCTTAAATAAATGCAGATAGTCCTCCTGTAGTCATCTGAATGCCGGTGTATAAAGTTTAAAATACTTAATCTGGCTTCTCCAACTATGTTTAAGATTTGTTCAAGTAAATTGGACAATCTGATTGTATTTTGAATGACAGAACTATCGTAGTTTTTGGTTCTTTAAATGTGTATTAGATTTTGGTTTTCAGCTCTGAAAATGAGTCCCTTATAAAAATATCAGTTGACACTTGTGTCTTGTGAGCAATTTTTACTATGATTTTTTATTTTTATTTTTAACAATTCTGATTATTTTGTAAAATATGGATGCTTGTCGAATTGTGCAGGTATTACATGCGGGTGGCAAATTTGGTGGTTCTAGTAGTGGATATTCTGTGTCAGGCGGTTTGCATGGTGTGGGTTTATCTGTTGTTAATGCTTTGTCTGAGGTTTGCGTTGACTTCTCTTATAACTTCTTTTAGCTGCCTTCTTCTGATTTTTTAGTATCTATGTTTGAGTTTTCATTTAAGATTTCTTGAGGACTGTTAATTTCCTCAAGGCTATGGATCAAATTGTGAAATTTCTTCTCTTTTTCTTTTTTCCCACCATCCAAAGGGATGAAAATGACTCTTGACCTTATTTATTTTTATTTTTTTAAAAAATTGTGAATTTTCTATCTTGGTTTATCTTATTTGCTGAGTAATTCTAGAAGTCACTTTTGTGTCATTCTTGTGTCCTTCCAAGAATGATATGGCATTTAAAATTACCATTTGATCAAAATTTAATAGTGATCAATCGCAAGCTCAATGATGATTTTAAAAGTCACATCTGTTTTAGAGGGACACAAGAGTAACAAAAGAGTGACTTCTAGCATTACTCCTATTTGCTACATCCCTTTTTTTTTTGATAAGTAATAAATGTTTTATTAAAAAAAAAAAGCGTTAGGCGCTACTAAGTACACCAGAAGTATACACAGGAACAACCAAACCATCCCACAAAAAGAAACCCAACAAACTTCTTGTATGCTTAGGGGCACCTTTACGCTTTTTATAAAATTTCTCTACTTACCTATCAAAAAAAAAAAAGAAGAGAAACCCAACAAACCATTGAAGTGGCTTAACTTAAAAAAAAAAAAATTTGAATAAAAGCTTATGTTTTTATTTTTATTTTTTATTTTTACATAATGATGGGTTTCAACTTTCACGTAATGTTGGATTGAACATTGTAATGCATCTTGGAAAAACGTCAGTAAAAGATGTTCAGACTAAAAGGGATGTAGATGGGAAAACATATTATAACATCTTGACGTATACTTATGGTGATAATGAAGATTTAAGGAGTTTTACTTTTTATTGAGTTTTTATCACTTGTTATGTCTTGCTTTTTGTATATTTGAGGTTCCAGCTCGGCTATCATTATCTAGAAGACTCAGATGATGTCTTACTTCACAGGCACTAGAAGTTACCATTTGGCGCGATGGAATGGAGTACCAGCAAAGATACTCTCGCGGGAAGCCTGAGACAACTCTAACAAGTCAATTACTTCCACCTGAATTAAAAGATCGTCAAGGAACACACATCAGATTTTGGCCTGACAAAGAAGGTTTTCCTTGGCCTTCCAAGCCCCATATGCATCATTTATGCCAAATTATATAATTACAATTACAGTGATTTACGCATGTTTTTATTTTTATTTTTTAAAATTTCTGGACCTCTCATGCAGTATTCACTACCGCTATTCAGTTTGACTACAACACAATAGCTGGAAGAATTAGGGAGCTAGCTTTTCTCAATCCTAAGGTAAATTCATTATTTTTGATTAGGTGAATGAATCTTTCCTCACATACGGTTACAGCTTACTATTTTTCTATGTAACTATGTACTTCACAGCTTACTATCTCCTGTGGCTTGACCTTTGCAGCTCACTATCACTCTTAAAAAAGAAGATAATGATCCGGAGAAGAACCAGTATAATGAGTACTTCTATGCAGGGGGATTGGTTGAATATGTGACATGGCTAAATACTGATAAGGTATGCTTGACCTTTTACCACCTTCACTATTCTTGTAGTCTGCCCTTAGTTGTTGTTCTATTTCACTTTTACCTAGGATTCACATTGGTTGAGATCACATTTAAACCTCGTGTATATATGTACACACGTCAGTTGAGATTGGATTTTACCTATGATCCGTATCATGCATAGAAGCATATATGTGTCTTTATGTGACTTCTTGTGTTGCACATAGGCTTCCAAATGAGTGAAGCAGTAGTGTTAGCATACCAGCACTCCTAGATTTCAGTTGACACTACCAAGTGTCAATTTCTATACTTGCCATCACTTAATCATGATTAACCATAAGGTTTATTTATGTTAGCAACGACATAAAGATTCTATACCAATAACGTAATAGTAATGTAATAGTAGGGTTCTCTATATCAATAACCTCGAGGGAGCTGGAAAATTCTTTTCTTCAAGAGGAGATTAGTTGGAGACAGAAGTCAAGGGTTCTTTGGCTTAGAGAGGGTGACAAATGCACCAAATTTTTTCACTGGGTAGCCAACTCGAATAGGAGGTTCAATTCCATAGAGTCTCTCTCAGTCAATGGCCCAGTTACTTCTGATCAACAGGACATTAGGGATCATGTTGCTCAGTACTATGAATCCTTATTTTCAGAACCATATAGTTGGCGGCCTAGGTTGGACAACCTTGTTTTCAAAGTTTTGGACGTAGAAGAGGCCTCTTCTTTAGAACTACCTTTTGAGGAAAGGGAGGTTTTTGAGGTGGTTAAAGGCATGAATCCTGATAAGGCTCCAAGTGCTGATGGGTTCTCCTTAGCGTTTTTCCAAGATTGTTGGGACGTGATCAAGTTTGATTTTATGGGGGTTTTCCAAGACTTTCACACTCATAGTAAGTTTGTCAAAAGCCTTAATGCCACTTTTATTGCTTTGATTCCGAAGAAGTCTGAGGCTTTGGATCTTAAAGACTTTCGGCCTATCAGTCTTGTTAGTGGTCTTTACAAGATCATTGCTATAGTTCTTCTTACTTATCAAAAAAAAAAAGAAAAAAAAAAAGATCATTACTATAGTTCTCGTGAATAGAATGAGGAGGGTTATGGAGAAAGTTTTTTTGAATTCTCAGAATGCCTTTGTGAAAGGTAGGCAAATCCTTGACTTAGTTCTTATAGCTAATGAGTGTTTGGATAGTCGTATCAAATCCGGTGAACCAGGGTTGATTTGCAAGCTGGATATAGAGAAGGCATATGATCATGTCAATTGGGATTTCTTATTGTATATGTAGAGAAGATGTGGTTTTGGGGAGAAATGGTGTTCTTGGATAGCGAATTGCAACACTTTGGTGCGCTTCTCTGTCTTTGTGAATGGCACCCTGTCTGGTTTTTTTAGCAGCTCTCGTGGGCTAAGGCAGGGTGATCCTCTATCTCCTCTTTTGTTTGTCATTGTGATAGAGGCCCTAAGTAAGTTGATCACTGCTTTTATCCACAGAGGTCTTCTATCAGGTTTCTCTGTGGGTTTTGGAAGCTCTAAGATGGTTAACATTTCTCATCTGTTGTTCGTAGATGATACTTTGGTTTTTTGTGGGGTGAATGCTGATCATCTTTGATATCTACGTGTGTTGTTCTTGTGCTTTGAAGCTGTCTTAGGTTTAAAAATTAACTGGCTAAATCTTTTTTGGTTCTTGTGGGTTGTGTGGATAATGTGGATGGCTTGGCTAGCAACTTGGATTGTGGGATTTCCTCTTTACCGCTACAGTATCCTGGCCTTCCGTTAGGGGCCTCTTTTAAGGCCAAGTCCATATGGGATGGTGTTGTTGGTAAGATTGAGAGGTGATCGGCGAGCTGGAAGCAGATGTATCTGTCTAAAGGTGGTAGGGTTACCCTAATAAAGAGCACTCTTTCCAACCTTCCCATGTATTTCTTGTCTCTATTCCCTATTCCTGCCAGTGTGGCAAATCGTATAGAGAAGCTTTATCGAGATTTCTTATGGGGAGGTTTAGGTGACGAATTCAAATACCACTTGGTTAGTGGTCCAAAGTTTGCTCCCCTATTATTGAAGGTGGCTTGGGCATTTGAAATTTGAGGATCTTCAATGAGGCTCTGTTAGGGAAATGGTTGTGACATTATGTGCATGAGAGAGAGGCTTGGTGGAAATCTGTTGTGGATGCAAAGTACGGCATTGATTGGGCTGGGTGGTGTTCCTTGGCCCTCCCTAGGTCTCACGGAGTGGGGCTTTGGAAGAAAATAAGGAAGGGGTGGAGTTTGTTTTGCAGACATACCAGTCTTATTTTGGGAAATGGGTCAATAATAAGATTTTGGGATGATGTGTGGTGTGGAGAGTTGCCCCTCAAGGAAGTTTTTCCGGTTTTGTATGGCATAGCTTGTGATAAGACTGCGCCCGTTGCAACTCACTTGGCTTCGGAGAGTGGTTCCATTCAATGGGATGTGAGTTTTGCACATGATTGGGAGGTGGATGTCTTGGCTTCCTTCTTTTTCTTGTTGTATTCCATTAGAGTGGGTCACAATGGAGAAGATCAGCTTTGGTGGTCTCCTTCTCACAAAGGGAAATTTGAGGTCAGATTTTTCTATAAGGCCATTGCTTGCAAAGAGGTAGTGCACTTCCCTTGGAAAAGTATTTGGCGGACCAAGGCTCCATTAAAAGTGGCTTTCTTCGCTTGGATGACAGCGCTAGGGAAGATCCTTACCATGGACAACTTTTGAAAGAGATGTGTTATTGTGATTGATAGATGTTGTATGTGCAAAACAAATGGGGAGTCTGTGATCATTTTCTTCTTCATTGTGAGCTTGCACGCGCTTTATGGGATGCTATCTTTAGTCGCTTTAGTCTGTCTTGGGTTATGCCTCTCCGGGTGGTAGATTTATTCTCTTACTGGTGGTCAGGTGGTCGCTCTCGGAGTGCTGTTGTATGGAAGATGGTTTATTCTTGTCTTTTATGGTGCTTGTGGAGAGAACGTAATGATAGACAGTTCGAGAACAAAGAAATGACGATTGAGGAGCTTATTACTTTTTTCTTCTTTTCTTTGTACTCTTAAATTGCGGCACTCCTAGTTCCTTTAGTGATTTTTTTGTTCTTTTTTCTTCTCCTTCTTAGCTGCTTTTCTTGTATACTTCCTGTGTATTTGACTGTGCTTTGCATTTTTTATTGATATCTTTCTTATTTATCAAAAAAGAAGAAGAAGAAGTAGGGTTTGGGGTTTACTAGGTCTAAATGTTCGACCTGGCTCCTCTTTAATGGGGCAGCTAGATACTTCTATATCACAACTCACATGGCCTGTGGTGAATAGGATAATCTTGTAAAAACATTTTCAGTTTATTTTTCTTGACTGAAATGGTATTTGTGATGTTTAATATATATGGGTTTCTTTTGGCATGTGCATCTTTTTGTGAAGATGGTTTGACTGATGATTCTTTGATTTAGAAACCGCTTCACGACGTCGTGGGTTTCAGTAAAGAGAAAGATGGCGTCACAATTGATGTAGCTCTCCAATGGTAAATTATTCAATCTCCTATTCCTGTGCAATTCTAAGTGTTGCTATTCCTTCATCCAATAAGGAATAAAAACAATACAATAGACCGGAAGAACAACAAACAAATTCTTTCTCGGCCTTTTCCTTTTCTTTTGTTTGGAGGTTGGGGTTTAAAACAAGCTTCACCTCTTTGCTCATATATTGATGGATTTGTATCTTTTCTGTTGGTGCTTGAGTTTTTTGTGAATTGGGATTAATATGGTGGACTTCAAATTATGGGCGGGTATTATTTATGTCAATGACATCAATCTCCAAATACAAAGTTTATTGGGATAATATTATGCAAATTGTCGATAATCATTGCTTGTATTAATCTATGATATGATTCAGTTTTTTTTATTCTGTACTAGGTGTTCGGATGCATATTCAGACACAATGCTGGGATACGCTAATAGCATACGTACTGTTGATGGTGGCACCCATATAGATGGTACAAAGGCTTCTTTAACAAGAACTCTGAATAACCTTGGGAAGAAGTCAAAGATTATGAAGGTGCATCTTTCTACCTTATTGTCAAGTGTCAAGGGATTTTCACCATCCCTGTCAACCTCTGACTGTTTTCCCTCTTTCCCCCTCCCGTGGGGGGACCACATCGACTATTGACCTGTTAAGGAGTTGAGAGACTAGAATCTCTTGTACTACTTGTTGGATGAGACATTTTGCCTGTGGCTTGAGATACATATTATTATGAAAAGGACTAGGGTAACAGATGAATTTACATATCTAGATGTATACTTAAAGGACTTTTTCAGGATATGTTTCCATTATGAACTTCTAAAGGTTTTCTCCCGTCCTCCATCTATAAAGTTTCTTAGGTTCTTCATCTATGATGTGTAAAGAAACAGCAATACACAGTTTTTTTATGGCTCAGTTATCACTCACAAACAAGTTACCAAATGCTTTTGCTTGCATCATGCCAATGACTGCTGGAACAGATTCCATCTCTCCCCATAATTAAGGGATGGAGGGTGAGGTCACAGTATCAGTCCTGTGTGGGTGTGAATTGTAGTTACCTGTTAAAAAAGCTGTTCTGTTTGTTTCGTTTAAAGTGCTCATTCTCCTAGGCAAGTTTCAGTAATATTGCATTTAGAAGATTTACTGCCTTCCATTGATTCAAGTGAGTAGCTCAAAATTTCAGTATTGTGAGGCATCTTCTGTTTTCTTCCAGGATAAGGATATTACTCTAGGCGGTGAACATGTAAGGGAGGGATTAACATGTGTTGTCTCAGTCAAGGTTCCAAATCCAGAGTTTGAAGGACAAACAAAGGTACTGGCTATTTTATAATTATCTAATCTGAGTACTGATGTCCTTTTTTTTTTTTTTTTTTTTTTTTTTTTTTTTTTTGTGTTTTTGTGTTTTTGTTTTTTCTTTTCCATAGTCACTGTTGTCTTACTATAGTAGTTGTTCTGTGTATTGCCAAAAGACAAGGTTGGGAAATCCTGAGGTGCGAAAAGTGGTTGATCAATCCATTCAAGAGTATCTTACTGAATACTTGGAATTACATCCAGATGTACTTGATTCAATCCTTTCTAAGTCTTTAAATGCTCTCAAGGTACCTCTTTTGGGACTCAAAAACATTACTTGGATTCTGTAGCTATCTTACTAATCAAAATGTTCTGTTACTGTGTCTCCACCATTGATGTACCTTAGAATTCAGACCTTTTTCTCATGTCTATTGTTTCCCTTATTAGGCAGCTCTGGCAGCAAAGAGGGCTAGGGAATTGGTGAGACAAAAGAGTGTATTAAGATCATCATCACTTCCTGGAAAACTAGCTGATTGCTCATCCACTAATCCTGAAGAATCAGGTACA